>NW_027136942.1:0-300000 GCF_040869045.1 Eurosta solidaginis
AAAGTTAAAGTTAAAGTTAAAGATAAAGTTAAAGTTAAAGTTAAAGTTAAAGTTAAAGTTAAAGTTAAAGTTAAAGTTAAAGTTAAAGTTAAAGTTAAACTTAAACTTAAAGTTAAAGTTAAAGTTAAAGTTAAAGTTAAAGTTAATGTTAATGTTAAAGTTAAAGTTAAAATTAAAGTTAAATTTGAAGTTAAAGTTAAATTTAAAGTTAAAGTTAAATTTAAAGTTAAAGTTAAAGTTAAAATTAAAGTTAAATTTGAAGTTAATTTAAAGTTAAGGTTAAAATTAAAGTTAAAGTTAAAGTTAAAGTTAAAGTTAAAGTTAAAGTTAAAGTTAATGTTAAAGTTAAAGTTAAAGTTAAAGTTAAAGTTAAAGTTAAAGTTAAAGTTAAAGTTAATGTTAAAGTTAAAGTTAAAGATAAAATTAAAGTTAAAGTTAAAAGTAAAGTTAAAGTTAAAGCTAAATTTAAAGTTAAAGTTAAAGTTAAACTTAAAGTTAAAGTTAAAGTTAAAGTTAAAGTTAAAGTTAAGGTTAAAGTTAAAGTTAAAGTTAAAGTTAAAGTTAAAGTTAAAGTTAAAGTTAAAGTTAAAGTTAATGTTAAAGTTAAAGTTAAAGTTAAAGTTAAAATTAAAGTTAAAGTTAAAGTTAAATTTAAAGTTAAAGTTAAATTTAAAGTTAAAGTTAAAGTTAAAATTAAAGTTAAATTTGAAGTTAATTTAAAGTTAAGGTTAAAATTAAAGTTAAAGTTAAAGTTAAAGTTAAAGTTAAAGCTAAAGTTAAAGTTAAAGTTAAAGCTAAATTTAAAGGTAAAGTTAAAGTTAAAGTTAAAGTTAAAGTTAAAGTTAAAGTTAAAGTTAAAGTTAAAGTTAACGTTAAAGTTAAAATTAAAGTTAAAGTTAAAGTTAAAGATAAAGTTAAAGTTAAAGTTAAAGTTAAAGTTAAAGTTAAAGTTAAAGTTAAAGTTAAAGTTAAAGTTAAAGTTAAAGTTAAAGTTAAAGTTAAAGTTAAAGATAAAGTTAAAGTTAAAGTTAAAGTTAAAGTTAAAGTTAAAGTTAAAGTTAAAGTTAAAGTTAAAGTTAAAGTTAAACTTAAACTTAAAGTTAAAGTTAAAGTTAAAGTTAATGTTAATGTTAAAGTTAAAGTTAAAGTTAAAGTTAAAGTTAAAGTTAAAGTTAAAGTTAAAGTTAAAGTTAAAGTTTAAGTTAAAGTTAAAGTTACAGTTGAAGTTAAAGTTAAAGTTGAAGTTAAAGTTAAAGTTCAAGTTAAAGTTAAAGTTAAATTTAAAGTTAAAGTTAAAGTTAAAGTTAAAGTTAAAGTCAAAGTTAAAGTTAAAGTTAAAGTTAAAGTTAAAGTTAAAGTTAAAGTTAAAGTTAAAGTTAATGTTAAAGTTAAAGTTAAAGTTAAAGTTGAAGTTAAAGTTAAAGTTAAATTTAAAGTTAAAGTTAAGTTAAAGTTAAAGTTAAAGTTAAAGCTAAAGTTAAAGTTAAAGTTAAAGCTAAATTTAAAGGTAAAGTTAAAGTTAAAGTTAAAGTTAAAGTTAAAGTTAAAGTTAAAGTTAAAGTTAAAGTTAAAGTTAAAGTTAAAGTTAAAGTTAAAGTTAAAGTTAAAGTTAAAGTTAAAAGTAAAGTTAAAGTTAAAGTTAAAGTTGAAGCTAAAGTTAAAGTTAAAGTTAAAGTTAACGTTAAAGTTAAAGTTAAAGTTAAAGATAAAGTTAAAGTTAAAGTTAAAGTTAAAGTTAAATTTAAAGATAAAGTTAAAGTTAAAGTTAATGTTAATGTTAAAGTTAAAGTTAAAGTTAAACTTAAACTTAAAGTTAAAGTTAAAGTAAAAGTTAAAGTTAATGTTAATGTTAAAGTTAAAGTTAAAGTTAAAGTTAAAGTTAAAGTTAAAGTTAAAGTTAAAGTTTAAGTTAAAGTTAAAGTTACAGTTGAAGTTAAAGTTAAAGTTGAAGTTAAAGTTAAAGTTAAAGTTAAAGTTAAAGTTAAATTTAAAGTTAAAGTTAAAGTTAAAGTTAAAGTTAAAGTCAAAGTTAAAGTTAAAGTTAAAGTTAAAGATAATGTTAAAGTTAAAGTTAAAGTTAAAGTTGAAGTTAAAGTTAAAGTTAAATTTAAAGTTAAAGTTAAGTTAAAGTTAAAGTTAAAGTTAAAGTTAAAGTTAAAGCTAAAGTTAAAGTTAAAGTTAAAGCTAAATTTAAAGGTAAAGTTAAAGTTAAAGTTAAAGTTAAAGTTAAAGTTAAAGTTAAAGTTAAAGTTAAAGTTAAAGTTAAAGTTAAAGTTAAAGTTAAAGTTAAAGTTAAAGTTAAAAGTAAAGTTAAAGTTAAAGTTAAAGTTGAAGCTAAAGTTAAAGTTAAAGTTAAAGTTAACGTTAAAGTTAAAGTTAAAGTTAAAGATAAAGTTAAAGTTAAAGTTAAAGTTAAATTTAAAGATAAAGTTAAAGTTAAAGTTAAAGTTAAAGTTAATGTTAATGTTAAAGTTAAAGTTAAATTTAAAGTTTAAGTTTAAGTTAAAGTTAAAGTTACAGTTGAAGTTAAAGTTAAAGTTGAAGTTAAAGTTAAAGTTAAATTTAAAGTTAAAGTTAAAGTTAAATTTAAAGTTAAAGTTAAAGTTAAAGTTAAAGTTAAAGTTAAAGTCAAAGTTAAAGTTAAATTTAAAGTTAAAGTTAAGTTAAAGTTAAACTTAAAGTTAAAGTTAAATTTAAAGTTAAAGTTAAATTTAAAGTTAAAGTTAAAGTTAAAATTAAAGTTAAATTTGAAGTTAATTTAAAGTTAAAGTTAAAATTAAAGTTAAAGTTAAAGTTAAAGTTAAACTTAAAGTTAAAGTTAAAGTTAAAGTTAAGGTTAAAGTTAAAGTTAAAGTTAATGTTAAAGTTAAAGTTAAAGTTAAAGTTAAAGTTAAAGTTAAAGTTAAAGTTAAAGTTAAAGTTAAACATAAAGTTAAAGTTAAAGTTAAAAGTAAAGTTAATGTTAAAGTTAAAGTTAAAGTTAAAATTAAAGTTAAAGTTAAAAGTAAAGTTAAAGTTAAAGTTAAAGTTAAAGCTAAAGTTAAAGTTAAAGTTAAAGCTAAATTTAAAGGTAAAGTTAAAGTTAAAGTTGAAGATAAAATTAAAGTTAAAGTTAAAGTTAAAAGTAAAGTTAAAGTTAAAGTTAAAGTTAAAGATAAAGTTAAAGTTAAAGTTAAAGTTAAAGTTAAAGTTAAAGTTAAAGTTAAACTTAAAGTTAAAGTTAAAGTTAAGGTTAAGGTTAAAGTTAAAGTTAAAGTTAATGCAGGCATGCTTAACGAACGAAACGATATCATTTCGTTACGATAATCAACGTTAATAAACGAAACGAAGTCATTTCGTTTCGTTTATTAACGTTAAGAACGACAAATTAACGTTAACGAAGTGACTTCGTTTCGTTTATTAGCGTTGATTATCGTAACGAAATGATATCGTTTCGTTCGTTAAGCATGCCTGAGTTAATGTTAAAGTTAAAGTTAAAGTTAAGGTTAAAGTTAAAGTTAAAGTTAATGTTAAAGTTAAAGTTAAAGTTAAAGTTAAAGTTAAAGTTAAAGTTAAAGTTAAAGTTAAAGTTAAAGTTAAAGTTAAAGTTAAAGTTAAAGTTAAAGTTAAAGTTAAAGTTAAAGTTAAAGTTAAAGTTAAGGTTAAAATTAAAGTTAAAGTTAAAAGTAAAGTTAAAGTTAAAGTTAAAGCTAAAGTTAAAGTTAAAGTTAAAGTTAAAGCTAAATTTAAAGGTAAAGTTAAAGTTAAAGTTATAGTTAAAGTTAAAGTTAAAGTTAAAGTTAAAGTTAAAGTTAAAGTTAAAGTTAAAGTTAAAGTTAAAGTTAAAGTTAAAGTTAAAGTTAAAATTAAAGTTAAAGTTAAAGTTAAAGTTAAAGATAAAATTAAAGTTAAAGTTAAAGTTAAAGTTAAAAGTAAAGTTAAAGTTAAAGTAGAAGTTAAAGTTAAAGTTAAAGTTAAAGTTAAAGTTAAAGTTAAAGTTAAAGTTAAAGTTAAAGTTAAATTTAAAGTTAAAGTTAAAGTTAAAAGTAAAGTTAAAGTTAAAGTTAAAGTTAAAGTTAAAGTTAAAGTTGAAGTTGAAGTTAAAGTTAAAGTTAAATTTAAAGTTAAAGTTAAGTTAAAGTTAAACTTAAAGTTAACGTTAAATTTAAAGTTAAAGTTAAATTTAAAGTTAAAGTTAAAGTTGAAATTAAAGTTAAATTTGAAGTTAATTTAAAGTTAAAGTTAAAATTAAAGTTAAAGTTAAAGTTAAAGTTAAACTTAAAGTTAAAGTTAAAGTTAAAGTTAAGGTTAAAGTTAAAGTTAAAGTTAATGTTAAAGTTAAAGTTAAAGTTAAAGTTAAAGTTAAAGTTAAAGTTAAAGTTAAACATAAAGTTAAAGTTAAAGTTAAAAGTAAAGTTAATGTTAAAGTTAAAGTTAAAGTTAAAATTAAAGTTAAAGTTAAAAGTAAAGTTAAAGTTAAAGTTAAAGTTAAAGCTAAAGTTAAAGTTAAAGTTAAAGCTAAATTTAAAGGTAAAGTTAAAGTTAAAGTTGAAGATAAAATTAAAGTTAAAGTTAAAGTTAAAAGTAAAGTTAAAGTTAAAGTTAAAGTTAAAGATAAAGTTAAAGTTAAAGTTAAAGTTAAAGTTAAAGTTAAAGTTAAAGTTAAAGTTAAAGTTAAGGTTAAGGTTAAAGTTAAAGTTAAAGTTAATGTTAAAGTTAAAGTTAAAGTTAAGGTTAAAGTTAAAGTTAAAGTTAATGTTAAAGTTAAAGTTAAAGTTAAAGTTAAAGTTAAAGTTAAAGTTAAAGTTAAAGTTAAAGTTAAAGTTAAAGTTAAAGTTAAAGTTAAAGTTAAAGTTAAGGTTAAAATTAAAGTTAAAGTTAAAAGTAAAGTTAAAGTTAAAGTTAAAGTTAAAGCTAAAGTTAAAGTTAAAGTTAAAGTTAAAGTTAAAGCTAAATTTAAAGGTAAAGTTAAAGTTAAAGTTATAGTTAAAGTTAAAGTTAAAGTTAAAGTTAAAGTTAAGGTTAAAATTAAAGTTAAAGTTAAAGTTAAAGTTAAAGTTAAAGATAAAATTAAAGTTAAAGTTAAAGTTAAAGTTAAAAGTAAAGTTAAAGTTAAAGTAGAAGTTAAAGTTAAAGTTAAAGTTAAAGTTAAAGTTAAAGTTAAAGTTAAAGTTAAAGTTAAAGTTAAAGTTAAAGTTAAAGTTAAATTTAAAGTTAAAGTTAAAGTTAAAAGTAAAGTTAAAGTTAAAGTTAAAGCTAAAGTTAATGTTAAAGTTAAAGTTAAATTTAAATTTAAAGTTAAAGTTAAGTTAAAGTTAAAGTTAAAAGTAAAGTTAAAGTTAAAGTTAATGTTAAAGTTAAAGTTAAAGTTAAAGTTAAAGTTAAAGTTAAGTTAAAGTTAAAGTTAAAGTTAATGTTAATGTTAAAGTTAAAGTTAAAGTTAAAGTTAAAGTTAAAGTTAAAGTTAAAGTTAAAGTTAAAGTTAAAGTTTAAGTTAAAGTTAAAGTTACAGTTGAAGTTAAAGTTAAAGTTGAAGTTAAAGTTAAAGTTAAAGTTAAAGTTAAAGTTAAAGTTAAATTTAAAGTTAAAGTTAAAGTTAAAGTTAAAGTTAAAGTTAAAGTTAAAGTCAAAGTTAAAGTTAAAGTTAAAGTTAAAGTTAAAGTTAAAGTTAAAGTTAATGTTAAAGTTAAAGTTAAAGTTAAAGTTGAAGTTAAAGTTAAATTTAAAGTTAAGTTAAAGTTAAACTTAAAGTTAAAGTTAAAGTTAAATTTAAAGTTAAAGTTAAATTTAAAGTTAAAGTTAAAGTTAAAATTAAAGTTAAATTTGAAGTTAATTTAAAGTTAAAGTTAAAATTAAAGTTAAAGTTAAAGTTAAAGTTAAACTTAAATTTAAAGTTAAAGTTAAAGTTAAGGTTAAAGTTAAAGTTAAAGTTAAAGTTAAAGTTAAAGTTAATGTTAAAGTTAAAGTTAAAGTTAAAATTAAAGTTAAAAGTAAAGTTAAAGTTAAAGTTAAAGCTAAAGTTAAAGTTAAAGTTAAAGTTAAAGCTAAATTTAAAGGTAAAGTTAAAGTTAAAGTTAAAGTTAAAGTTAAAGTTAAAGTTAAAGTTAACGTTAAAGTTAAAATTAAAGTTAAAGTTAAAGATAAAATTAAAGTTAAAGTTAAAAGTAAAGTTAAAGTTAAAGTTAAATTTAAAGTTAAAGTTGAAGTTAAAGTTAAAGTTAAAGTTAAAGTTAAAGTTAAAGTTAAAGTTAAAGTTAAAGTTATAGTTAAAGTTAAAGTTAAAGTTAAAGTTAAAGTTAAAGTTAAAGTTAAAGTTAAAGTTAAAGTTAAAGTTAAAGATAAAGTTAAAGTTAAAGTTAAAGTTAAAGTTAAAGTTAAAGTTAAAGTTAAAGTTAAAGTTAAAGTTAAACTTAAACTTAAAGTTAAAGTTAAAGTTAAAGTTAAAGTTAAAGTTGAAGTTAATGTTAATGTTAAAGTTAAAGTTAAAGTTAAAGTTTAAGTTTAAGTTAAAGTTAAAGTTACAGTTGAAGTTAAAGTTAAAGTTGAAGTTAAAGTTAAAGTTAAAGTTAAAGTTAAAGTTAAAGTTAAAGTTAAATTTAAAGTTAAAGTTAAAGTTAAAGTTAAAGTTAAAGTCAAAGTTAAAGTTAAAGTTAAAGTTAAAGTTAATGTTAAAGTTAAAGTTAAAGTGAAAGTTGAAGTTAAAGTTAAAGTTAAATTTAAAGTTAAAATTAAGTTAAAGTTAAACTTAAAGTTAAAGTTAAATTTAAAGTTAAAGTTAAATTTAAATTTAAAGTTAAATTTAAAATTAAAGTTAAATTTGAAGTTAATTCAAAGTTAAAGTTAAAATTAAAGTTAAAGTTAAAGTTAAACTTAAAGTTAAAGTTAAAGTTAAAGTTAAAGTTAAGGTTAAAGTTAAAGTTAAAGTTAAAGTTAATGTTAAAGTTAAAGTTAAAATTAAAGTTAAAGTTAAAAGTAAAGTTAAAGTTAAAGTTAAAGTTAAAGTTAAAGCTAAAGTTAAAGTTAAAGTTAAAGTTAAAGCTAAATTTAAAGGAAAAGTTAAAGTTAAAGTTAAAGTTAAAGTTAAAGTTAAAGTTAAAGTTAACGTTAAAGTTAAAATTAAAGTTAAAGTTAAAGTTAAAGATAAAATTAAAGTTAAAGTTAAAAGTAAAGTTAAAGTTAAAGTTAAATTTAAAGTTAAAGTTGAAGTTAAAGTTAAAGTTAAAGTTAAAGTTAAAGTTAAAGTTAAAGTTAAAGTTAAAGTTAAAGTTAAAGTTAAAGATAAAGTTAAAGTTAAAGTTAAAGTTAAAGTTAAAGTTAAAGTTAAACTTAAAGTTAAAGTTAAAGTTAAGGTTAAAGTTAAAGTTAATGTTAAAGTTAAAGTTAAGGTTAAAGTTAAAGTTAAAGTTAATGTTAAAGTTAAAGTTAAAGTTAAAGTTAAAGTTAAAGTTAAAGTTAAAGTTAAAGTTAAAGTTAAAGTTAAAGTTAAAGTTAAAGTTAAAGTTAAAGTTAAGGTTAAAGTTAAAGTCAAAGTTAAAGTTAAAGTTAAAGTTAAAGTTAAAGTTAAAGTTAAAATTAAAGTTAAAGTTAAAATTAAAGTTAAAGTTAAAAGTAAAGTTAAAGTTAAAGTTAAAGTTAAAGCTAAAGTTAAAGTTAAAGTTAAAGTTAAAGTTAAAGCTAAATTTAAAGGTAAAGTTAAAGTTAAAGTTATAGTTATAGTTAAAGTTAAAGTTAAAGTTAAAGTTAAAGTTAAAGTTAAAGTTAAAGTTAAAGTTAAAGTTAAAGTTAAAGTTAAAGTTAAAGTTAAAGTTAAAGTTAAAGTTAAAGTTAAAGTTAAAGTTAAAGTTAAAATTAAAGTTAAAGTTAAAGTTAAAGATAAAATTAAAGTTAAAGTTAAAGTTAAAGTTAAAGTTAAAGTTAAAGTTAAAGTTGAAGTTAAAGTTAAAGTTAAAGTTAAAGTTAAAGTTAAAGTTAAAGTTAAAGTTAAAGTTAAAGTTAAAGATAAAGTTAAAGTTAAAGTTAAAGTTAAAAGTAAAGTTAAAGTTGAAGCTAAAGTTAAAGTTAAAGTTAACATTAAAGTTAAAGTTAAAGTTAAAGTTAAAATTAAAGTTAAAGTTAAAGTTAAAGTTAAAGTTAAAGATAAAGTTAAAGTTAAAGTTAAAGTTAAAGTTAAAGCTAAATTTAAAGTTAAAGTTAAAGTTAAAGTTATAGTTAAAGTTAAAGTTAAATTTAAAGTTAAAGTTATAGTTAAAGTTAAAGTTAAAGTTAAAATTAAAGTTAAAGTTAAAGTTAATGTTAAAGTTGAAGTTAAAGTTAAAGTTAAAGTTAAAGTTAAAGTTAAAGTTAAAGTTAAAATTAAAGTTAAAGGCAAAGCTAAACTTAAAGTTGAAGTTAAAGTTAAAGTTAAAGTTAAAGTTAAAGTTAAAGTTAAAGTTAAAGTTAAAGCTAAAGTTAAAGTTAAAGTTAAAGTTAAACATAAAGTTAAAGTTAAAAGTAAAGTTAAAGTTAAAGTTAAAGTTGAAGCTAAAGTTAAAGTTAAAGTTAAAGTTAAAGTTAAAGTTAAAGTTAAAGTTAAAGTTAAAGTTGAAGCTAAAGTTAAAGTTAAAGTTAAAGTTAAAGTTAAAGTTAAAGTTAAAATTAAAGTTAAAGTTAAAGTTAAAGTTAAAGTTAAAGTTAAAGATAAAATTAAAGTTAAAGTTAAAGTTAAAAGTAAAGTTAAAGTTAAAGTTGAAGTTAAAGTTAAAGTTAAAGTTAAAGTTAAAGTTAAAGTTAAAGTTAAAGTTAAAGTTAAAGTTAAAGTTAAAGTTAAAGTTAAAAGTAAAGTTAAAGTTAAAGTTAAAGTTAAAGTTAAAGCTAAAGTTAATGTTAAAGTTAAAGTTAAATTTAAAGTTAAAGTTAAGTTAAAGTTAAAGTTAAAAGTAAAGTTAAAGTTAAAGTTGAAGCTAAAGTTAAAGTTAAAGTTAAAGTTAACATTAAAGTTAAAGTTAAAGTTAAAATTAAAGTTAAAGTTAAAGTTAAAGTTAAAGTTAAAGTTAAAGTTAAAGTTAAAGTTAAAGCTAAATTTAAAGTTAAAGTTAAAGTTAAAGTTATAGTTAAAGTTAAAGTTAAATTTAAAGTTAAAGTTATAGTTAAAGTTAAAGTTAAAATTAAAATTAAAGTTAAAGTTAAAGTTAATGTTAAAGTTGAAGTTAAAGTTAAAGTTAAAGTTAAAGTTAAAGTTAAAGTTAAAATTAAAGTTAAAGGCAAAGCTAAACTTAAAGTTGAAGTTAAAGTTAAAGTTAAAGTTAAAGTTAAAGTTAAAGTTAAAGTTAAAGTTAAAGTTAAAGTTAAAGCTAAATTTAAAGTTAAAGTTAAAGTTAAAGTTATAGTTAAAGTTAAATTTAAAGTTAAAGTTATAGTTAAAGTTAAAGTTAAAGTTAAAATTAAAGTTAAAGTTAAAGTTAATGTTAAAGTTGAAGTTAAAGTTAAAGTTAAAGTTAAAGTTAAAGTTAAAGTTAAAGTTAAAGTTAAAATTAAAGTTAAAGGCAAAGCTAAACTTAAAGTTGAAGTTAAAGTTAAAGTTAAAGTTAAAGTTAAAGTTAAAGTTAATGTTAATGTTAAAGTTAAAGTTAAAGTTAAGTTAAAGTTAAAGTTAATGTTAATGTTAAAGTTAAAGTTAAAGTTTAAGTTAAAGTTAAAGTTAAAGTTACAGTTGAAGTTAAAGTTAAAGTTGAAGTTAAAGTTAAAGTTAAAGTTAAAGTTAAATTTAAAGTTAAAGTTAAAGTTAAAGTTAAAGTTAAAGTCAAAGTTAAAGTTAAAGTTAAAGTTAATGTTAAAGTTAAAGTTAAAGTTGAAGTTGAAGTTAAAGTTAAATTTAAAGTTAAATTTAAGTTAAAGTTAAACTTAAAGTTAAAGTTAAATTTAAAGTTTTTTTTTTTTTTTTTTTTTTTTTGTGTTTCGTGGAAGGAGGAAATGCTTTATGCACTGACCGGGATATTTAAGCCTCACTGCGAGACTCTCCGAGTGTAGGACTCCCTTCTTCCATGAAGGCCTACCCACTAAAACCTAACCTCCCACGGCCCGCGCAAATCCCCGTACCTGGGACCGCGTTTAGCATTACTTCGGGTACGGGTGCGCGCTACGTGAGCTCTATGGCTACTCTCACGCTAATGGGCTAGGCATCCGTCTTCTCGTTTACTGGTAAGTATATGCCTCACATATGTGCTGACCGTATCCCATCTGTCTCTTCGACAGGTCATGTTATTAATGACACTGCCGGGGATAGGTCGCCAAGTACCTCTTCTACCCTCCTTCGCTGATGGGAGAAGTGCCTGCATTCGAAGAAGGTGTGGCGTACATCGTCTATTTCCCCACAGTACAGACAGCTCGGGCTATCAACCTTACCCATTCTGTGTAGGTATTTGCGGAAGTAACCATGTCCCGTTAGAAACTGGGTCAGGTAAAAGTCTACCTCTCCGTGCGGTCGCTTCAACCATGGATCAAGTTCAGGGATTAGTTCCCTAGTCCACTTTCCTACGATGCTGTTGCTCCACTGGTCTTGCCAACGTCGGATCGATTCTTCTCGCGCCTGCATGGCAACAGCAGCTCTACTTGCTTGCGATCCGTTGTCATATATTGTTTTTCTTTCCTCAACGAGAAGATATATCGGTATGGTTCCCGCAACGACCAGGACAGCTTCAGCTGATACCGTGCGGTAAGCCGAAGATATTCGCAGTGCCCCTCTGCGTTGGACCGAGGTGAGGGCGACTCGGTTCTTCCGGTATTTCATTGCGTCCGCCCAGATTTCTGCACCATATAAGAGTATAGAATCCGAGGCTGATGCAAGCAACTTCCTTGTGCATGGCTTTGGGCCACCTGTGTTTGCCATTAATCTACTCAACTGCGCTATTAAGCGCGCAGCTCTTTCGCAGGTCCCTCGTATGTGATCCGAGAAGTTGAGTTTGCTGTCTAACCTCACTCCCAGATATTTCGTTGAAGCGAGTGTTTCTATTGGCTGGTCCCCAACCATCATGTTCCTGGTAGTGGGAATACGTCTCTTTGTGAGGATGACGATCTCCGTTTTGGCTGTTGCTAACTGGAGACCGTGCTCAGCCATCCACCTATTTACATTACGCATGACCTGGTTTAATTTTAGCTGTGCCAGCTCGCAGCTTGGTGCTGTTATCACAGCTGCCACGTCGTCTGCAAATGCAACGAGGAAGGTGCTTTCTGGCATGTCTAATCGAAGAAGACTGTCGTAAGTTATATTCCAGAGATCGGGACCTAGTACCGAACCCTGGGCTGCTCCACCTGTTATTTTTACCCTTTTTTGACCGTGAGTACTTTCATATATTAGATACCTCTCTCTTAGGTAGTCCCTTAAAATTTCTAACAAATATTGCGGTACTTTGAAAGTGCTTTCTAGTGGCTCAAGCATGTCCTCCCACCTAGCTGAGTTAAAAGCGTTTTTGACGTCCAGCGTGACCAGCAACACTATACGTCTTGCTCTGTGGCACGCTGTCTCGGCTTTCTTGACTGCGTCTATAACTTCTGCTATGGCATCTATTGTAGAGTGCCCCCTCCGAAAACCATGCTGTCTGGGCGACAGTCCTCCGGCGTCCTGTAACGCTCTGGTGAGGCGTTGCTTCAGGAGACTCTCCATCAATTTCCCTGCTGTGTCCAACATACATAGGGGACGGTAGGATGATGGAGAGTTGGGATCTCCTTTCCCTTTTGGAATGAGAACCAGTCGTGCTGTCTTCCATATGGTATGGAAAATTCTTTCTTCGAGACATTTGTTGTACATGTGCAACATAAGTTCTGGGCAGTCGTTTGCAGCTAGTCTAATTGCCTCCGCGGGTATTCCGTCGGGCCCAGATGCTTTCCTAGGTTTCATAGTTCGCACGGCAGTTTTAAGCTCTTCTTCTTGGAATGGTTCCACGTTGCGATCTTCATGGGTAACGTACCCGCCCTCCCTAGGCAGTTGGGTGGGAAACAGGCCATCCACAATGTTCCTTATTTGGTTCTCGTCCATCAGCTGGTTTGGCGGACGGAACTTCTTCATTACTATCTTATATCTCTGCCCCCATTGGTCTCGATCCACTTCCTCGCAAAGCGCTTTCCAGCACTTAAGCTTGCTTTGCTTAATGGCAGCACTAAGAGCTTTCTTCGCTCCTTTGTACGCTTCCGACTTTTCTAGAGCCTCAGGCCTGCCGCGCGCGCGAGTTGCTAGCCTTCGCATCCTGTGGCATATTTTCCGCAGCTCCGCGATTTCGCTATTCCACCAGTATACCTGCTTTTTACCCCTCCACACTCCCCTCCGTGGCATAGAGAGGTTGCAAGCGTGGCGAAGACAGCTCATTGTCTTTTCAACCGTCTCTTCCGTCGGACTGGAGTTGTTGATTATCCGTCGGGCATCCCCCAGTACTGATGCGGAGAACGTGGCAGAGTCGACCTTGGATGCGTCCCATGCTTTTGTTCTGCGTGGCCCGTTCGGAATCTGCCTCTGACCGGGATCGTTTAGGTGGAAAGTGATGTAGTTGTGATCGCTGCCAGTCAGATCCTCTATGACTCTCCATCCAGCAGCGGTCAGGAGCAGGCTTCCTGACACTAGTGTTACATCGGGGATCGAGTATCCAAAGCCTGGCCGTCGGTATGTAGGGGTCGTACCAGTGTTAAGCACGTTCAAACCGAGCCTGGCTGCCATCTCAAGGACTAACCTTCCACGGGTGTTAGTCTGCGGCATTCCCCATTCGACGGCTCTTGCGTCAAAGTCTCCCGCCACTACCAGGTTACTAGTTAAGTCCCTCAGGTCGTCTTCAATAAGTTCAAGCTTCTCCCTGAACGTTTGAATGGGATCATTCGGGGACAAGTAGCAGCTTACTATTGTGGTATTATTCGTAGTTAGGCGGACGTAGCCTTGTCCGGCAACACGGTTCACAACATTGGCGTTTGCATCTGTCATCCAGATTGCGGCGGTGCCGGTGTTGTCTATATGCCAATCATTTCGGGCTCTATAGGGTTCGCTGATGATAACGCTGTTAGCTTTATGGTCTAAGACCATCTGTTGTAGTAGCTCATCAGCAAGTCTGCTCCGGTTTAGGTTGCCTTGGATAAAACTAATCACTAAATTTAAAGTTAAAGTTAAATTTAAAGTTAAAGTTAAAGTTAAAATTAAAGTTAAATTTGAAGTTAATTTAAAGTTAAACTTAAAATTAAAGTTAAAGTTAAAGTTAACCTTAAAGTTAAAGTTAAAGTTAAAGTTAAGGTTAAAGTTAAAGTTAAAGTTAAAGTTAAAGTTAAAGTTAAAGTTAATGTTAAAGTTAAAGTTAAAGTTAAAATTAAAGTTAAAGTTAAAAGTAAAGTTAAAGTTAAAGTTAAAGTTAAAGCTAAAGTTAAAGTTAAAGTTAAAGTTAAAGCTAAATTTAAAGGTAAAGTTAAAGTTATAGTTAAAGTTAAAGTTAAAGTTAACGTTAAAGTTAAAATTAAAGTTAAAGTTAAAGATAAAATTAAAGTTAAAGTTAAAGTTAAAGTTAAAAGTAAAGTTAAAGTTAAAGTTAAATTTAAAGTTAAAGTTGAAGTTAAAGTTAAAGTTAAAGTTAAAGTTAAAGTTAAAGTTAAAGTTAAAGTTAAAGTTAAAGTTAAAGTTAAAGTTAAAGTTAAAGTTAAAGTTAAAGTTAAAGTTAAAGTTAAAGTTAAAGTTAAAGTTAAAGTTAAAGTTAAGGTTAAAGTTAAAGTTAATGTTAAAGTTAAAGTTAAGATTAAAGTTAAAGTTAAAGTTAATGTTAAAGTTAAAGTTAAAGTTAAAGTTAAAGTTAAAGTTAAAGTTAAAGTTAAAGTTAAAATTAAAATTAAAGTTAAAGTTAAAAGTAAAGTTAAAGTTAAAGTTAAAGTTAAAGTTAAAGCTAAAGTTAAAGTTAAAGTTAAAGTTAAAGCTAAATTTAAAGGTAAAGTTAAAGTTATAGTTAAAGTTAAAGTTAAAGTTAAAGTTAAATTTAAAGTTAAAATTAAAGTTAAAGATAAAATTAAAGTTAAAGTTAAAGTTAAAGTTAAAAGTAAAGTTAAAGTTAAAGTTAAAGTTGAAGTTAAAGTTAAAGTTAAAGTTAAAGTTAAAGTTAAAGTTAAAGATAAAGTTAAAGTTAAAAGTAAAGTTAAAGTTAAAGTTAAAGTTAAAGTTGAAGCTAAAGTTAAAGTTAAAGTTAAAGTTAACGTTAAAGTTAAAGTTAAAAGTAAAGTTAAAGTTAAAGTTAAAGTTAAAGTTAAAGTTAAAGCTAAAGTTAAAGTTAAAGTTAAAGTTAAAGCTAAATTTAAAGGTAAAGTTAAAGTTATAGTTAAAGTTAAAGTTAAAGTTAAAGTTAAATTTAAAGTTAAAATTAAAGTTAAAGATAAAATTAAAGTTAAAGTTAAAGTTAAAGTTAAAAGTAAAGTTAAAGTTAAAGTTAAAGTTGAAGTTAAAGTTAAAGTTAAAGTTAAAGTTAAAGTTAAAGTTAAAGTTAAAGTTAAAGATAAAGTTAAAGTTAAAAGTAAAGTTAAAGTTAAAGTTAAAGTTAAAGTTGAAGCTAAAGTTAAAGTTAAAGTTAAAGTTAACGTTAAAGTTAAAGTTAAAGTTAAAGTTAAAATTAAAGTTAAAGTTAAAGTTAAAGATAAAGTTAAAGTTAAAGTTAAAGTTAAAGCTAAATTTAAAGTTAAAGTTAAAGTTATAGTTAAAGTTAAAGTTAAAGTTAAAGTTAAATTTAAAGTTAAAGTTAAAGTTCAAGTTAAAGTTAAAGTTAAAGCTAAAGTTAAAGCTAAAGCTAAAGTTAAAGTTAAAGTTACAGTTAAAGTTAAAGTTAAAGTTAAACATAAAGTTAAAGTTAAAGTTAAAAGTAAAGTTAAAGTTAAAGTTAAAGTTAAAGTTGAAGCTAAAGTTAAAGTTAAAGTTAAAGTTAAAGTTAAAAAAGTTAAAGTTAAAGTTAAAGATAAAGTTAAAGTTAAAGTTAAAGTTAAAGTTAAAGTTAAAGTTAAAGTTAAAGATAAAGTTAAAGTCAAAGTTAAATTTAAAGTTAAAGTTAAAGTTAAAGCTAAATTTAAAGTTAAAGTTAAAGTTAAAGTTAAAGTTAAATTCAAAGTTAAAGTTAAAGTTAAAGTTATAGTTAAAGTTAAAGTTAAACATAAAGTTAAAGTTAAAGTTAAAGATCGCGGGTTCGAATCGAGCTCAAGGCCTAACAATATTTTTTTATCATTATTATTGTTATGATAAATTTTTTCTTAATTGAAAAAATTTTTAAATTAGAATAGAAGAAAGAAAAAATTTTAGACAACTGCCAAAGCTCGTTGTATAGATCCATTTCGGGAACTGCTAAATTCCTTCATCGGCAACGTTTAGGCGCCGCTGCTATAATCATTCAGCCACCACAGCGGTTTTTTGTTTGTCTTCATTAATCCTACTTCTATTCTGGTTCGTGCCAATTGATATTCACACCACTGCGACATCTGTTGCAGAATAGCTGTGAAAATTGGACTTGTTTGTTGGCAATGCTGCCATAGTGTCATATTTTATTGACACTTTTTTCCCCGTGCTCTGGGATGTATTAACAATTTTTGTTGTTATATCGGCCTACTGATTTTAAGATCGCGGGTTCGAATCGAGCTCAAGGCCTAACAATAATTTTTTATCATTATTATTGTTATGATGAATTTTTTCTTAATTGAAAAAATTTTTAAATTAGAATAGAAGAAAGAAGGCAGTTGTCTAAAATTTAAAGTTAAATTTAAAGTTAAAGTTAAAGTTAAAGATAAAGTTAAAGTTAAAGTTAAAGTTAAAGTTAAAGTTAAAGTTAAAGTTAAAGCTAAATTTAAAGTTAAAGTTAAAGTTAAAGTTAAAGTTGAAGTTAAAGTTAAAGTTAAAGGCAAAGCTAAACTTAAAGTTGAAGGCAAAGCTAAACTTAAAGTTAAAGTTAAAGTTAAAGTTAAAGTTAAAGTTCAAGTTCAAGTTAAAGTTAAAGCTAAAGTTAAAGCTAAAGTTAAAGCTAAAGTTAAAGTTAAAGTTAAAGTTAAAGCTAAAGTTAAAGCTAAAGTTAAAGCTAAAGTTAAAGTTAAAGTTAAAGTAAATGTTAAAGTTAAAGTTAAAGTTAAAGTGAATGTTAAAGTTAAAGTCAAAGTTAAAGTTAAAGCTAAAGTTAAAGTTAAAGTTAAAGTTAAAGTGAATGTTAAAGTTAAAGTTAAAGTTAAAGTGAATGTTAAAGTTAAAGTCAAAGTTAAAGTTAAAGTTTTGCTTACAATAGAAATTTTGTATGTGTTTATAAAGTTAAAGTGCTCTTATTCTATGTGTTTAAGTATATTTTTATGTATTACAAGTTTCTTATTTTTATTAGTTTGATTTATGTTTTCTATGTTTCTATTTTCTACATTGTTTTTATCGATCTTTTCTACCTTATAGGGAATTAATGTAAAATTATTTACTACTCTAAAGGATCCTTTATACCTACTATCTAACTTATGCCCTGATTCATTTTTTACTAACACTAAATTTCCTGGCGGCCACCGTGGTGTGATGGTAGCGTGCTCCGCCTATCACACCGTATGCCCTGGGTTCAACTCCCGGGCAAAGCAACATCAAAATTATAGAAATAAGATTTTTCAATTAGAAGAAAATTTTTCTAAGCGGGGTCACCCCTCGGCAGTGTCTGGCAAGCGCTCCGATTGTATTTCTGCCATGAAAAGCTCTCAGTGAAAACTCATCTGCCTTGCAGATGCCGTTCGGAGTCGGCATAAAACATGTAGGTCCCGTCCGGCCAATTTGTAGGGAAAAATCAAGAGGAGCACGACGCAAATTGGAAGAGAAGCTCGGCCTTAGATCTCTTCGGAGGTTATCGTGCCTTACATTTATTTTTTTTTTATTTAAATTTCCTAAATTTATTTCTTTATATTGTGTTTTCCTATCATAACTCATTTTTTGTTTCTCCTTAGTCTGTTTTACTAATTTATATGCTCTATCTTGCGCTATTTGTAACCTATACTTAATTTCTTTGTCGTAAGCCTCATAATTGTATAATGGGCTTACTGTGTTTTCTCTTAAAAATTCGTAAGTCTGTGGTTTTTTGGCAAATACTAGTTCGTATGGACAATAATTATGAACTCTAGATGGGGTAGTATTGTAACAATACGCAAAATATTCATCCCAATCATTTTTGTCAATGAATATGTAGGAACGTACGTATTCATTGAATGTTCTATGACTACGTTCAACAGTGCTTAAAGTTCGATGGTGGTAAGGTGCTGATGTTTTATGGTTTATTTTTAGAAGCTTGCATAATTCTTCAAATACGCTATTTTTATATTCACTTCCCATTTCCATCATAATTGTATTAATGCAACCATAAACTAGGATAAAATATTCGAATATCGCTTTGGCTATTGTTTTTGCGTGTTTGCTGGGTATTGGTATTGCAACCAAATACCTAGTCAAGTCACATACTATAGTAACTGCATATTCATTTCCATTTTCCGTCATGGGAAGAGGGCCTATCGTATCTCTTTGTACTGTGTCGAACCCTTTTGTGGGCGTTTCGGTTATAATCATAGGCTCTTTCAAATTTTTAATTATTTTATTTTTATTACAATGAGCGCATTTTTTGATATATTTTCTGATATCATTTTTCATTCCTTTCCAATAGCATTTTTGTTTTATTTTACTTGTCATGCGATTTATTCCTGTGTGGCCACCAAAAACAGGATCGTCATGAAATTTGTGAAGAATTTCTTTAATTTTTAAGCTGTTGCATAGATTTTATCGCGGGCTTGGCGACTAAATCAAAAAAACCGTAACGGATATTTGTCAAAAAGGGTTCGAAAAGGTTCGAAAAATGTTCGGTGTTAGCAACTGGCCAAATACATAAAATTGGATCTCTATCATAAAGTTAAAGTTAAAGCTAAAGTTAAAGTTAAAGTTAGAGTTAAAGTTAAAGTTAAAGTTAAAGTTAAAGTTAAAGTTAAATTTAAAGTTAAAGTTAAGTTAGAGTTAAACTTAAAGTTAAAGTTAGAGTTACAGTTAAAGTTAAAGTTAAATTTAAAGTTAAAGTTAAGTTAAAGTTAAAGTTAAAGTTAAAAGTAAAGTTAAAGTTAAGTTAATGTTAAAGTTAAAGTTAATGTTAAAGTTAAAGTTAAAGTTAAAGTTAAAGTTAAAGTTAAAGTTAAAGTTAAAGTTAAAGTTAAAGTTAAAGTTAAAGTTAAGTTAAAGTTAAAGTTAAAGTTAAAGTTAAAGTTAATGTTAATGTTAAAGTTAAAGTTAAAGTTAAAGTTAAAGTTAAAGTTAAAGTTAAAGTTAAAGTTAAAGTTAAAGTTAAAGTTAAAGTTAAAGTTAAAGTTAAAGTTAAAGCTAAAGTTAAAGTTAAAGTTAAATTTAAAGTTAAAGTTAAAGTTAAAGTTAAATTTAAAGTTAAAGTTAAATTTAAAGTTAAAGTTAAAGTTAAAGTCAAAGTTAAAGTTAAAGTTAAAGTTAAAGTGAATGTTAAAGTTAAAGTTAAAGTTAAAGTTAAAGTTAAATTTAAAGTTAAAGTTAAGTTAAAGTTAAACTTAAAGTTAAAGTTAAATTTAAAGTTAAAGTTAAAGTTAAAGTTAAAGTTATATTTAAAGTTAAAGTTAAAGTTAAAGTTAAAATTAAAATTAAAGTTGAAGTTAATTTAAAGTTAAAGTTAAAGTTAAAGTTAAACTTAAAGTTAAAGTTAAGGTTAAAGTTAAAGTTAATGTTAAAGTTAAAGTTAAAGTTAAAATTAAAGTTAAAGTTAAAGTTAAAGTTAAAAGTAAAGTTAAAGTTAAAGTTAAAGCTAAAGTTAAAGTTAAAGTTAAAGTTAAATTTAAAGCTAAATTTAAAGGTAAAGTTAAAGTTAAAGTTATAGTTAAAGTTAAAGTTAAAGTTAAAGTTAAAGTTAAAATTAAAGTTAAAGTTAAAGTTAAAGATAAAATTAAAGTTAAAGTTAAAGTTAAAGTTAAAGTTAAAGTTAAAGTTAAAGTTAAAGTTAAAGTTAAAGTTAAAGTTAAAAGTAAAGTTAAAGTTAAAGTTAAATTTAAAGTTAAAGTTGAAGTTAAAGTTAAAGTTAAAGTTAAAGTTAAAAGTAAAGTTAAAGTTAAAGTTAAATTTAAAGTTAAAGTTGAAGTTAAAGTTAAAGTTAAAGTTAAAGTTAAAGTTAAAGTTAAAGTTAAAGTTAAAGTTAAAGTTAAAGTTAAAGTTAAAGTTAAAGTTAAAGATAAAGTTAAAGTTAAAGTTAAAAGTAAAGTTAAAGTTAAAGTTAAATTTAAAGTTAAAGTTGAAGTTAAAGTTAAAGTTAAAGTTAAAGTTAAAGTTAAAGTTAAAGTTAAAGTTAAAGTTAAAGTTAAAGTTAAAGTTAAAGTTAAAGTTAAAGTTAAAGTTAAAGTTAAAGATAAAGTTAAAGTTAAAGTTAAAGTTAAACTTAAAGTTAAAGTTAAAGTTAAAAGTAAAGTTAAAGTTAAAGTTAAATTTAAAGTTAAAGTTGAAGTTAAAGTTAAAGTTAAAGTTAAAGTTAAAGTTAAAGTTAAAGTTAAAGTTAAAGTTAAAGTTAAAGTTAAAATTAAAGTTAAAGTTAAAGTTAAAGTTAAAGTTAAAGTTAAAGATAAAGTTAAAGTTAAAGTTAAAGTTAAACTTAAAGTTAAAGTTAAAGTTAAAGTTAAAGTTAAGGTTAAAGTTAAAGTTAAAGTTAATGTTAATGTTAAAGTTAAAGTTAAAGTTAAAGTTAAAATTAAAGTTAAAGTTAAAGTTAAAGTTAAAGTTAAAGTTAAAGTTAAGTTAAAGTTAAAGATAAAGTTAAAGTTAAAGTTAAAGTTAAATTTAAAGTTAAAGTTGAAGTTAAAGTTAAAGTTAAAGTTAAAGTTTTTTTTTTTTTTTTTTTTTTTTTTTTTTTTGTGTTTCGTGGAAGGAGGAAATGCTTTATGCACTGACCGGGATATTTAAGCCTCACTGCGAGACTCTCCGAGTGTAGGACTCCCTTCTGCCATGAAGGCCTACCCACTAAAACCTAACCTCCCACGGCCCGCGCAAATCCCCGTACCTGGGACCGCGTTTAGCATTACTTCGGGTACGGGTGCGCGCTACGTGAGCTCTATGGCTACTCTCACGCTAATGGGCTAGGCATCCGTCTTCTCGTTTAATGGTAAGTATATGCCTCACATATGTGCTGACCGTATCCCATCTGTCTCTTCGACAGGTCATGTTATTAATGACACTGCCCGGGGATAGGTCGCCAAGTACCTCTTCTACCCTCCTTCGCTGATGGGAGAAGTGCCTGCATTCGAAGAAGGTGTGGCGTACATCGTCTATTTCCCCACAGTACAGACAGCTCGGGCTATCAACCTTACCCATTCTGTGTAGGTATTTGCGGAAGTAACCATGTCCCGTTAGAAACTGGGTCAGGTAAAAGTCTACCTCTCCGTGCGGTCGCTTCAACCATGGATCAAGTTCAGGGATTAGTTCCCTAGTCCACTTTCCTACGATGCTGTTGCTCCACTGATCTTGCCAACGTCGGATCGATTCTTCTCGCGCCTGCATGGCAACAGCAGCTCTACTTGCTTGCGATCCGTTGTCATATATTGTTTTTCTTTCCTCAACGAGAAGATATATCGGTATGGTTCCCGCAACGACCAGGACAGCTTCAGCTGAGACCGTGCGGTAAGCCGAAGATATTCGCAGCGCCCCTCTGCGTTGGACCGAGGTGAGGGCAACTCGGTTCTTCCGGTATTTCATTGCGTCCGCCCAGATTTCTGCACCATATAAGAGTATGGAATCCGAGGCTGATGCAAGCAACTTCCTTGTGCATGGTTTTGGGCCACCTGTGTTTGCCATTAATCTACTCAACTGCGCTATTATGCGCGCAGCTCTTTCGCAGGTCCCTCGTATGTGATCCGAGAAGTTGAGTTTGCTGTCTAACCTCACTCCCAGATATTTCGCTGAAGCGAGTGTTTCTATTGGCTGGTCCCCAACCATCATGTTCCTGGTAGTGGGAATACGTCTCTTTGTGAGGATGACGATCTCCGTTTTGGCTGTTGCTAACTGGAGACCGTGCTCAGCCATCCACCTATTTACATTACGCATGACCTGGTTTAATTTTAGCTGTGCCAGCTCGCAGCTTGGTGCTGTTATCACAGCTGCCACGTCGTCTGCAAATGCAACGAGAAAGGTGCTTTCTGGCATGTCTAACTGAAGAAGACTGTCGTAAGTTATATTCCAGAGATCGGGACCTAGTACCGAACCCTGGGCTGCTCCACCTGTTATTTTTACCTTTTTTTGACCGTGAGTACTTTCATATATTAGATACCTCTCTCTTAGGTAGTCCCTTAAAATTTCTAACAAATATTGCGGTACTTTGAAAGTGCTTTCTAGTGCCTCAAGCATGTCCTCCCACCTAGCTGAGTTAAAAGCGTTTTTGACGTCCAGCGTGACCAGCAACACTATAGGTCTTGCTCTGTGGCACGCTGTCTCGGCTTTCTTGACTGCGTCTATAACTTTTGCTATGGCATCCATTGTAGAGTGCCCTCTCCGAAAACCATGCTGTCTGGGCGACAGTCCTCCGGCGTCCTGTAACGCTCTGGTGAGGCGTTGCTTCAGGAGACTCTCCATCAATTTCCCTGCTGTGTCCAACATACATAGGGGACGGTAGGATGATGGAGAGTTGGGATCTCCTTTCCCTTTTGGAATGAGAACCAGTCGTGCTGTCTTCCATATGGTGGGGAAAATTCTTTCTTCGAGACATTTGTTGTACATGTGCAACATAAGTTCTGGGCAGTCGTTAAAATAAAAGTAAAGTTAAAGTTAAAGTTAAATTTAAAGTTAAAGTTGAAGTTAAAGTTGAAGTTAAAGTTAAAGTTAAAGTTAAAGTTAAAGTTAAATTTAAAGTTAAAGTTAAATTTAAAGTTAAAGTTAAAGTTAAAGTCAAAGTTAAAGTTAAAGTTAAAGTTAAAGTGAATGTTAAAGTTAAAGTTAAAGTTAAAGTTAAATTTAAAGTTAAAGTTAAGTTAAAGTTAAACTTAAAGTTAAAGTTAAATTTAAAGTTAAAGTTAAAGTTAAAGTTAAAGTTAAAGTTATATTTAAAGTTAAAGTTAAAGTTAAAGTTACAATTAAAATTAAAGTTGAAGTTAATTTAAAGTTAAAGTTAAAGTTAAACTTAAAGTTAAAGTTAAGGTTAAAGTTAAAGTTAAAGTTAATGTTAAAGTTAAAGTTAAAGTTAAAGTTAAAATTAAAGTTAAAGTTAAAGTTAAAGTTAAAAGTAAAGTTAAAGTTAAAGTTAAATTTAAAGTTAAAGTTGAAGTTAAAGTTAAAGTTAAAGTTAAAGTTAAAGTTAAAGTTAAAGTTAAAGTTAAAGTTAAAGTTAAAGTTAAAGTTAAAGTTAAAGTTAAAGTTAAAGTTAAAGTTAAAGTTAAAGTTAAAGTTAAAGTTAAAGTTAAAGTTAAAGTTAAAGTTAAAGATAAAGTTAAAGTTAAAGTTAAAGTTAAAGTTAAACTTAAAGTTAAAGTTAAAGTTAAAGTTAAAGTTAAGGTTAAAGTTAAAGTTAAAGTTAATGTTAAAGTTAAAGTTAAAGTTAAAGTTAAAGTTAAAATTAAAGTTAAAGTTAAAGTTAAAGTTAAAGTTAAAGTTAAAGTTAAAGTTAAAGTTAAAGTTAAAGTTAAAGTTAAGTTAAAGTTAAAGATAAAGTTAAAGTTAAAGTTAAAGTTAAAGTTAAAGTTAAATTTAAAGTTAAAGTTGAAGTTAAAGTTAAAGTTAAAGTTAAAGTTAAAGTTAAAGTTAAAGTTAAAGTTAAAGTTAAAGATAAAGTTAAAGTTAAAGTTAAAGTTAAAGTTAAAGTTAAAGTTAAAGTTAAAGTTAAAGTTAAAGTTAAAGTTAAAGTTAAAGTTAAAGTTAAAGTTAAAGTTAAAGTTAAGGTTAAAGTTAAAGTTAAAGTTAATGTTAAAATTAAAGTTAAAGTTAAAGTTAAAATTAAAGTTAAAGTTAAAGTTAAAAGTAAAGATAAAGTTAAAGTTAAAGTTAAAGTTAAAGTTGAAGTTAAAGTTAAACTTAAAGTTAAAGTTAAAGTTAAAAGTAAAGTTAAAGTTAAAGTTAAATTTAAAGTTAAAGTTGAAGTTAAAGTTGAAGTTAAAGTTAAAGTTAAAGTTAAAGTTAAATTTAAAGTTAAAGTTAAATTTAAAGTTAAAGTTAAAGTTAAAGTTAAAGTCAAAGTTAAAGTTAAAGTTAAAGTTAAAGTGAATATTAAAGTTAAAGTTAAAGTTAAAGTTAAATTTAAGGTTAAAGTTAAGTTAAAGTTAAACTTAAAGTTAAAGTTAAATTTAAAGTTAAAGTTAAAGTTAAAGTTAAAGTTAAAGTTAAAGTTAAAGTTAAAGTTATATTTAAAGTTAAAGTTAAAGTTAAAGTTAAAATTAAAATTAAAGTTGAAGTTAATTTAAAGTTAAAGTTAAAGTTAAAGTTAGACTTAAAGTTAAAGTTAAAGTTAAGGTTAAAGTTAAAGTTAAAGTTAATGTTAAAGTTAAAGTTAAAGTTAAAATTAAAGTTAAAGTTAAAGTTAAAGTTAAAAGTAAAGTTAGAGTTAAAGTTAAATTTAAAGTTAAAGTTAAGTTAAAGTTAAACTTAAAGTTAAAGTTAAATTTAAAGTTAAAGTTAAAGTTAAAGTTAAAGTTAAAGTTAAAGTTAAAGTTAAAGTTATATTTAAAGTTAAAGTTAAAGTTAAAGTTAAAATTAAAATTAAAGTTGAAGTTAATTTAAAGTTAAAGTTAAAGTTAAAGTTAAAGTTAAACTTAAAGTTAAAGTTAAAGTTAATGTTAAAGTTAAAGTTAAAGTTAAAATTAAAGTTAAAGTTAAAGTTAAAGTTAAAAGTAAAGTTAAAGTTAAAGTTAAAGCTAAAGATAAGTTAAAGTTAAAGTTAAAGTTAAATTTAAAGCTAAATTTAAAGGTAAAGTTAAAGTTAAAGTTATAGTTAAAGTTAAAGTTAAAGTTAAAGTTAAAGTTAAAGTTAAAGTTAAAGTTAAAGTTAAAATTAAAGTTAAAGTTAAAATTAAAGTTAAAGTTAAAGTTAAAGATAAAATTAAAGTTAAAGTTAAAGTTAAAGTTAAAAGTAAAGTTAAAGTTAAAGTTAAAGTTAAATTTAAAGTTAAAGTTGAAGTTAAAGTTAAAGTTAAATTTAAAGTTAAAGTTAAAGTTAAAGTTAAAGTTAAAGTTAAAGTTAAAGTTAAAGTTAAAGATAAAGTTAAAGTTAAAGTTAAAGTTAAAGTTAAAGTTAAAGTTAAAGTTAAAGTTAAAGTTAAAGTTAAAGTTAAAGTTAAAGTTGAAGTTAAAGTTAAAGTTAAACTTAAAGTTAAAGTTAAAGTTAAAGTTAAAAGTAAAGTTAAAGTTAAAGTTAAATTTAAAGTTAAAGTTGAAGTTAAAGTTAAAGTTAAAGTTAAAGTTAAAGTTAAAGTTAAAGTTAAAGTTAAAGTTAAAGTTAAAGTTAAAGTTAAAGTTAAAGTTAAAGTTAAAGATAAAGTTAAAGTTAAAGTTAAAGTTAAAGTTAAACTTAAAGTTAAAGTTAAAGTTAAAGTTAAGGTTAAAGTTAAAGTTAAAGTTAAAGTTAAAGTTAATGTTAAAGTTAAAGTTAAAGTTAAAGTTAAAGTTAAAATTAAAGTTAAAGTTAAAAGTAAAGTTAAAGTTAAAGTTAAAGTTAAAGCTAAAGTTAAAGTTAAAGTTAAAGTTAAAGTTAAAGCTAAATTTAAAGGTAAAGATAAGTTAAGGTTAAAGTTATAGTTAAAGTTAAAGTTAAAGTTAAAGTTAAAATTAAAGTTAAAGTTAAAGATAAAATTAAAGTTAAAGTTAAAGTTAAAGTTAAAAGTAAAGTTAAAGTTAAAGTTGAAGTTAAAGTTAAAGTTAAAGTTAAAGTTAAAGTTAAAGTTAAAGTTAAAGTTAAAGTTAAAGTTAAAGTTAAAGTTAAAGTTAAAGTTAAAGTTAAAGTTAAAGTTAAAGATAAAGTTAAAGTTAAAGTTAAAGTTAAAGTTAAAAGTAAAGTTAAAGTTGAAGCTAAAGTTAAAGTTAAAGTTAAAGTTAAAGTTAAAGTTAAAGTTAACGTTAAAGTTAAAGTTAAAGTTAAAGTTAAAGTTAAAGTCAAAGTTAAAGTTAAAGTTAGAGTTAAAGTTAAAGTTAAAGATAAAGTTAAAGTTAAAGCTAAATTTAAAGTTAAAGTTAAAGTTATAGTTAAAGTTAAAGTTAAATTTAAAGTTAGAGTTAAAGTTAAAGTTATAGTTAAAGTTAAAGTTAAAGTTAAAGTTAAAGTTAAAGTTAAAATTAAAGTTAAAGTTAATGTTAATGTTAAAGTTGAAGTTAAAGTTAAAGTTAAAATTAAAATTAAAGTTAAAGTTAAAGGCAAAGCTAAACTTAAAGTTGAAGTTAAAGTTAAAGTTAAAGTTAAAGCTAAAGTTAAAGCTAAAGTTAAAGTTAAAGTTAAAGTTAAAGTTAAAAGTAAAGTTAAAGTTAAAGTTGAAGCTAAAGTTAAAGTTAAAGTTAAAGTTAAAGATAAAATTAAAGTTAAAGTTAAAGTTAAAGCTAAATTTAAAGTTAAAGTTAAAGTTAAAGTTAAATTTAAAGTTAAAGTTAAAGTTAAAGTTAAAGTTATAGTTAAAGTTAAAGTTAAAGTTAAAGTTAAAGTTAAAATTAAAGTTAAAGTTAAAGTTGAAGTTAAAGTTAAAGTTAAAATTAAAGTTAAAGTTAAAGGCAAAGCTAAATTTAAAGTTAAAGTTAAAGTTAAAGTTGAAGCTAAAGTTAAAGTTAAAGTTAAAGATAAAATTAAAGTTAAAGTTAAAGTTAAAGCTAAATTTAAAGTTAAAGTTAAAGTTAAAGTTAAAGTTAAAGTTAAAGTTAAAGTTGAAGCTAAAGTTAAAGTTAAAGTTAAAGTTAAATATAAAATTAAAGTTAAAGTTAAAGTTAAAGCTAAATTTAAAGTTAAAGTTAAAGTTAAAAGTAAAGTTAAAGTTAAAGTTAAATTTAAAGTTAAAGTTGAAGTTAAAGTTAAAGTTAAAGTTAAAGTTAAAGTTAAAGTTAAAGATAAAGTTAAAGTTAAAGTTAAAGTTAAAGTTAAAGTTAAAGTTAAAGTTAAAGTTGAAGTTAAAGTTAAACTTAAAGTTAAAGTTAAAGTTAAAGTTAAAAGTAAAGTTAAAGTTAAAGTTAAATTTAAAGTTAAAGTTGAAGTTAAAGTTAAAGTTAAAGTTAAAGTTAAAGTTAAAGTTAAAGTTAAAGTTAAAGTTAAAGATAAAGTTAAAGTTAAAGTTAAAGTTAAACTTAAAGTTAAAGTTAAAGTTAAAGTTAAAGTTAAGGTTAAAGTTAAAGTTAAAGTTAATGTTAAAGTTAAAGTTAAAGTTAAAGTTAAAGTTAAAAGTAAAGTTAAAGTTAAAGTTAAAGTTAAAGTTAAAGCTAAAGTTAAAGTTAAAGTTAAAGTTAAAGTTAAAGCTAAATTTAAAGGTAAAGATAAGTTAAGGTTAAAGTTATAGTTAAAGTTAAAGTTAAAGTTAAAGTTAAAGTTAAAGTTAAAGTTAAAGTTAAAGTTAAAGTTAAAGTTAAAGTTAAAGTTAAAGTTAAAGTTAAAGTTAAAGTTAAAGTTAAAGTTAAAGTTAAAGTTAAAGTTAAAGTTAAAGTTAAAATTAAAGTTAAAGTTAAAGATAAAATTAAAGTTAAAGTTAAAGTTAAAGTTAAAAGTAAAGTTAAAGTTAAAGTTAAAGCTAAATTTAAAGTTAAAGTTAAAGTTAAAGTTAAAGTTAAAGTTAAAGTTAAAGTTAAATTTAAAGTTAAAGTTAAAGTTAAAGTTAAAGTTAAAGTTAAAGTTAAAGTTAAAGTTAAAGTTAAAGTTAAAGTTAAAGTTAAAGTTAAAGATAAAGTTAAAGTTAAAGTTAAAGTTAAAAGTAAAGTTAAAGTTGAAGCTAAAGTTAAAGTTAAAGTTAAAGTTAAAGTTAACGTTAAAGTTAAAGTTAAAGTTAAAGTTAAAGTTAAAGTCAAAGTTAAAGTTAAAGTTAGAGTTAAAGTTAAAGATAAAGTTAAAGTTAAAGCTAAATTTAAAGTTAAAGTTAAAGTTATAGTTAAAGTTAAATTTAAAGTTAAAGTTAAAGTTAAAGCTAAATTTAAAGTTAAAGTTAAAGTTAAAGTTAAAGTTAAAGTTAAAGTTAAAGTTAAAGTTAAAGTTAAAGTTTAAGTTAAAGATAAAGTTAAAGTTAAAGTTAAAGTTAAAAGTAAAGGTAAAGTTGAAGCTAAAGTTAAAGTTAAAGTTAAAGTTAAAGTTAAAAGTAAAGTTAAAGTTGAAGCTAAAGTTAAAGTTAAAGTTAAAGTTAAAATTAAAGTTAAAGTTAAAGATAAAATTAAAATTAAAGTTAAAGTTAAAGTTAAAGTTAAAAGTAAAGTTAAAGTTAAAGTTAAAGCTAAATTTAAAGTTAAAGTTAAAGTTAAAGTTAAAGTTAAAGTTAAAGTTTAAGTTTAAGTTAAAGTTAAAGTTAAAGTTAAAGATAAAGTTAAAGCTAAAGTTAAAGTTAAAGTTAAAGTTAAAGTTAAAGATAAAATTAAAGTTAAAGTTAAAGTTAAAGCTAAATTTAAAGTTAAAGTTAAAGTTAAAGTTAAAGTTAAAGTTTAAGTTAAAGTTAAAGTTAAAGTTAAAGTTAAAGTTAAAGTTAAAGTTAAAGATAAAGTTAAAGTTAAAGTTAAAAGTAAAGTTAAAGTTGAAGCTAAAGTTAAAGTTAAAGTTAAAGTTAAAGTTAAAGTTAAAGTTAAAGTTAAAGTTAACGTTAAAGTTAAAGTTAAAGTTAAAGTTAAAGTTAAAGTTAAAGTCAAAGTTAAAGTTAAAGTTAGAGTTAAAGTTAAAGTTAAAGATAAAGTTAAAGTTAAAGCTAAATTTAAAGTTAAAGTTATAGTTAAAGTTAAAGTTAAATTTAAAGTTAAAGTTAAAGTTAAAGTTATAGTTAAAGTTAAAGTTAAAGTTAAAGTTAAAGTTAAAGTTAAAGTTAAAGTTAAAGTTAAAGTTAAAGTTAAAGTTAAAGTTAAAGTTAAAGTTAAAGTTAAAGTTAAAATTAAAGTTAAAGTTAATGTTAAAGTTGAAGTTAAAGTTAAAGTTAAAATTAAAGTTAAAGTTAAAGGCAAAGCTAAACTTAAAGTTGAAGTTAAAGTTAAAGCTAAAGTTAAAGCTAAAGTTAAAGTTAAAGTTAAAGTTAAAGTTAAAAGTAAAGTTAAAGTTAAAGTTGAAGCTAAAGTTAAAGTTAAAGTTAAAGTTAAAGTTAAAGTTAAAGTTAAAGTTAAAGATAAAATTAAAGTTAAAGTTAAAGTTAAAGCTAAATTTAAAGTTAAAGTTAAAGTTAAAGTTAAATTTAAAGTTAAAGTTAAAGTTAAAGTTATAGTTAAAGTTAAAGTTAAAGTTAAAGTTAAAGTTAAAGTTAAAGTTAAAGTTAAAGTTAAAGTTAAAGTTAAAGTTAAAGTTAAAGTTAAAGTTAAAGTTAAAGTTAAAATTAAAGTTAGAGTTAAAGTTGAAGTTAAAGTTAAAGTTAAAATTAAAGTTAAAATTAAAGGCAAAGCTAAATTTAAAGTTAAAGTTAAAGTTAAAGTTAAAGTTAAAGTTGAAGCTAAAGTTAAAGTTAAAGTTAAAGATAAAATTAAAGTTAAAGTTAAAGTTAAAGCTAAATTTAAAGTTAAAGTTAAAGTTAAAGTTGAAGCTAAAGTTAAAGTTAAAGTTAAAGTTAAAGATAAAATTAAAGTTAAAGTTAAAGTTAAAGCTAAATTTAAAGTTAAAGTTAAAGTTAAAGTTAAATTTAAAGTTAAAGTTAAAGTTAAAGTTAAAGTTATAGTTAAAGTTAAAGTTAAAGTTAAAGTTAAAGCTAAAGTTAAAGCTAAAGTTAAACTTAAAGTTAAAGTTAAAGTTAAAGTTAAGGTTAAAGTTAAAGTTAAAGTTAATGTTAAAGTTAAAGTTAAAGTTAAAGTTAAAGTTAAAGTTAAAATTAAAGTTAAAGTTAAAGTTAAAAGTAAAGTTAAAGTTAAAGTTAAAGTTAAAGCTAAAGTTAAAGTTAAAGTTAAAGTTAAAGTTAAAGCTAAATTTAAAGGTAAAGATAAGTTAAGGTTAAAGTTATAGTTAAAGTTAAAGTTAAAGTTAAAGTTAAAATTAAAGTTAAAGTTAAAGATAAAATTAAAGTTAAAGTTAAAGTTAAAGTTAAAAGTAAAGTTAAAGTTAAAGTTGAAGTTAAAGTTAAAGTTAAAGTTAAAGTTAAAGTTAAAGTTAAAGTTAAAGTTAAAGTTAAAGTTAAAGTTAAAGTTAAAGTTAAAGTTAAAGTTAAAGTTAAAGTTAAAGTTAAAGTTAAAGTTAAAGTTAAAGATAAAGTTAAAGTTAAAGTTAAAGTTAAAGTTAAAAGTAAAGTTAAAGTTGAAGCTAAAGTTAAAGTTAAAGTTAAAGTTAAAGTTAAAGTTAAAGTTAAAGTTAGCGTTAAAGTTAAAGTTAAAGTTAAAGTTAAAGTTAAAGTTAAAGTCAAAGTTAAAGTTAAAGTTAGAGTTAAAGTTAAAGTTAAAGATAAAGTTAAAGTTAAAGCTAAATTTAAAGTTAAAGTTAAAGTTATAGTTAAAGTTAAAGTTAAATTTAAAGTTAAAGTTAAAGTTAAAGTTATAGTTAAAGTTAAAGTTAAAGTTAAAGTTAAAGTTAAAATTAAAGTTAAAGTTAATGTTAAAGTTGAAGTTAAAGTTAAAGTTAAAATTAAAATTAAAGTTAAAGTTAAAGTTAAAGGCAAAGCTAAACTTAAAGTTGAAGTTAAAGTTAAAGTTAAAGCTAAAATTAAAGCTAAAGTTAAAGTTAAAGTTAAAGTTAAAGTTAAAAGTAAAGTTAAAGTTAAAGTTGAAGCTAAAGTTAAAGTTAAAGTTAAAGTTAAAGTTAAAGATAAAATTAAAGTTAAAGTTAAAGTTAAAGCTAAATTTAAAGTTAAAGTTAAAGTTAAAGTTAAATTTAAAGTTAAAGTTAAAGTTAAAGTTAAAGTTATAGTTAAAGTTAAAGTTAAAGTTAAAGTTAAAGTTAAAGTTAAAGTTAAAGTTAAAGTTAAAGTTAAAGTCAAAGTTAAAATTAAAGTTAAAGTTAAAGTTGAAGTTAAAGTTAAAGTTAAAATTAAAGTTAAAGTTAAAGGCAAAGCTAAATTTAAAGTTAAAGTTAAAGTTAAAGTTAAAGTTAAAGTTAAAGTTAAAGTTAAAGTTGAAGCTAAAGTTAAAGTTAAAGTTAAAGTTAAAGATAAAATTAAAGTTAAAGTTAAAGTTAAAGCTAAATTTAAAGTTAAAGTTAAAGTTAAAGTTAAAGTTAAAGTTAAAGTTGAAGCTAAAGTTAAAGTTAAAGTTAAAGTTAAAGTTAAAGTTAAAGATAAAATTAAAGTTAAAGTTAAAGTTAAAGCTAAATTTAAAGTTAAAGTTAAAGTTAAAAGTAAAGTTAAAGTTAAATTTAAAGTTAAAGTTGAAGTTAAAGTTAAAGTTAAAGTTAAAGTTAAAGTTAAAGTTAAAGTTAAAGTTAAAGTTAAAGTTAAAGTTAAAGTTAAAGTTTAAGTTAAAGATAAAGTTAAAGTTAAAGTTAAAGTTGAAGTTAAAGTTAAACTTAAAGTTAAAGTTAAAGTTAAAGTTAAAAGTAAAGTTAAAGTTAAAGTTAAATTTAAAGTTAAAGTTGAAGTTAAAGTTAAAGTTAAAGTTAAAGTCAAAGTTAAAGTTAAAGTTAAAGTTAAAGTTAAAGTTAAAGTTAAAGTTAAAGTTAAAGATAAAGTTAAAGTTAAAGTTAAAGTTAAAGTTAAACTTAAAGTTAAAGTTAAAGTTAAAGTTAAAGTTAAAGTTAAGGTTAAAGTTAAAGTTAAAGTTAATGTTAAAGTTAAAGTTAAAGTTAAAAGTAAAGTTAAAGTTAAAGTTAAAGTTAAAGTTGAAGCTAAAGTTAAAGTTAAAGTTAAAGTTAAAGCTAAATTTAAAGGTAAAGATAAGTTAAGGTTAAAGTTATAGTTAAAGTTAAAGTTAAAGTTAAAGTTAAAGTTAAAGTTAAAGTTAAAATTAAAGTTAAAGTTAAAGATAAAATTAAAGTTAAAGTTAAAGTTAAAAGTAAAGTTAAAGTTAAAGTTAAAGCTAAATTTAAAGTTAAAGTTAAAGTTAAAGTTAAAGTTAAAGTTAAAGTTAAAGTTAAAGTTAAAGTTAAAGTTAAAGTTAAAGTTAAAGTTAAAGTTAAAGATAAAGTTAAAGTTAAAGTTAAAGTTAAAGTTAAAAGTAAAGTTAAAGTTGAAGCTAAAGTTAAAGTTAAAGTTAAAGTTAAAGTTAAAGTTAACGTTAAAGTTAAAGTTAAAGTTAAAGTTAAAGTTAAAGTTAAAGTTAAAGTTAAAGTTAAAGTTAAAGTTAAAGTTAAAGTTAAAGTTAAAGTTAAAGTTAAAGTTAAAGTCAAAGTTAAAGTTAAAGTTAGAGTTAAAGTTAAAGTTAAAGATAAAGTTAAAGTTAAAGCTAAATTTAAAGTTAAAGTTAAAGTTATAGTTAAAGTTAAAGTTAAATTTAAAGTTAAAGTTAAAGTTAAAGCTAAATTTAAAGTTAAAATTAAAGTTAAAGTTAAAGTTAAAGTTAAAGTTAAAGTTAAAGTTAAAGTTAAGTTAAAGTTAAAGTTAAAGTTAAAGTTAAAGTTAAAGTTAAAGATAAAGTTAAAGTTAAAGTTAAAAGTAAAGTTAAAGTTGAAGCTAAAGTTAAAGTTAAAGTTAAAGTTAAAGTTAAAAGTAAAGTTAAAGTTGAAGCTAAAGTTAAAGTTAAAGTTAAAGTTAAAATTAAAGTTAAAGTTAAAGATAAAATTAAAGTTAAAGTTAAAGTTAAAGTTAAAGTTAAAAGTAAAGTTAAAGTTAAAGTTAAAGCTAAATTTAAAGTTAAAGTTAAAGTTAAAGTTAAAGTTAAAGTTAAAGTTAAAGTTAAAGTTAAAGTTAAAGTTAAAGTTAAAGTTAAAGTTAAAGTTTAAGTTTAAGTTAAAGTTAAAGTTAAAGATAAAGTTAAAGCTAAAGTTAAAGTTAAAGTTAAATATAAAATTAAAGTTAAAGTTAAAGTTAAAGCTAAATTTAAAGTTAAAGTTAAAGTTAAAGTTAAAGTTAAAGTTAAAGTTAAAGTTAAAGTTAAAGTTAAAGTTAAAGTTAAAGATAAAGTTAAAGTTAAAGTTAAAGTTAAAAGTAAAGTTAAAGTTGAAGCTAAAGTTAAAGTTAAAGTTAAAGTTAAAGTTAAAGTTAACGTTAAGGTTAAAGTTAAAGTTAAAGTTAAAGTTAAAGTTAAAGTTAAAGTCAAAGTTAAAGTTAAAGTTAGAGTTAAAGTTAAAGTTAAAGATATAGTTAAAGCTAAATTTAAAGTTAAAGTTAAAGTTATAGTTAAAGTTAAAGTTAAATTTAAAGTTAAAGTTAAAGTTAAAGATAAAGTTATAGTTAAAGTTAAAGTTAAAGTTAAAGTTAAAGTTAAAGTTAAAATTAAAGTTAAAGTTAAAGTTAATGTTAAAGTTGAAGTTAAAGTTAAAGTTAAAATTAAAGTTAAAGTTAAAGGCAAAGCTAAACTTAAAGTTGAAGTTAAAGTTAAAGCTAAAGTTAAAGCTAAAGTTAAAGTTAAAGTTAAAGTTAAAGTTAAAGTTAAAGTTAAAAGTAAAGTTAAAGTTAAAGTTGAAGCTAAAGTTAAAGTTAAAGTTAAAGTTAAAGTTAAAGATAAAATTATAGTTAAAGTTAAAGTTAAAGCTAAAATTAAAGTTAAAGTTAAGGTTAAAGCTAAATTTAAAGTTAAAGTTAAAGTTAAAGTTAAAGTTAAAGTTAAAGTTAAAGTTAAAGTTAAAGTTAAAGTTAAAGTTAAAGTTAAAGTTAAAGTTAAAGTTAAAGATAAAGTTAAAGTTAAAGTTAAAGTTAAAGTTAAAAGTAAAGTTAAAGTTGAAGCTAAAGTTAAAGTTAAAGTTAAAGTTAAAGTTAAAGTTAAAGTTAAAGTTAACGTTAAAGTTAAAGTTAAAGTTAAAGTTAAAGTTAAAGTTAAAGTTAAAGTTAAAGTTAAAGTTAAAGTTAAAGTTAAAGTTAAAGTTAAAGTTAAAGTTAAAATTAAAGTTAGAGTTAAAGTTGAAGTTAAAGTTAAAGTTAAAGTTAAAGGCAAAGCTAAATTTAAAGTTAAAGTTAAAGTTAAAGTTAAAGTTGAAGCTAAAGTTAAAGTTAAAGATAAAATTAAAGTTAAAGTTAAAATTAAAGATAAATTTAAAGTTAAAGTTAAAGTTAAAGTTAAAGTTAAAGTTGAAGCTAAAGTTAAAGTTAAAGTTAAAGTTAAAGTTAAAGATAAAATTAAAGTTAAAGTTAAAGTTAAAGCTAAATTTAAAGTTAAAGTTAAAGTTAAAGTTAAAGTTAAAGTTAAATTTAAAGTTAAAGTTAAAGTTAAAGTTATAGTTAAAGTTAAAGTTAAAGTTAAAGCTAAAGTTAAAGCTAAAGTTAAAGTTAAAGTTAAAGTTAAAGTTAAAGTTAAAAGTAAAGTTAAAGTTAAAGTTGAAGCTAAAGTTAAAGTTAAAGTTATAGTTAAAGTTAAAGTTAAAGTTAAAGTTAAAGTTAAAGTTAAAGTTAAAATTAAAGTTAAAGTTAAAGTTAAAGTTAAAGTTAAAGTAAATGTTAAAGTTAAAGTTAAAGTGAATGTTAAAGTTAAAGTCAAAGTTAAAGTTAAAGCTAAAGTTAAAGTTAAAGTTAAAGTTAAAGTGAATGTTAAAGTTAAAGTTAAAGTTAAAGTGAATGTTAAAGTTAAAGTCAAAGTTAAAGTTAAAGTTTTGCTTACAATAGAAATTTTGTATGTGTTTATAAAGTTAAAGTGCTCTTATTTTATGAGTTTAAGTATATTTTTATGTATTACAAGTTTCTTATTTTTATTAGTTTGATTTATGTTTTCTATGTTTCTATTTTCTACATTGTTTTTATCGATCTTTTCTACCTTATAGGGAATTAATGTAAAATTATTTACTACTCTAAAGGATCCTTTATACCTACTATCTAACTTATGCCCTGATTCATTTTTTACTAACACTAAATTTCCTGGCGGCCACCGTGGTGTGATGGTAGCGTGCTCCGCCTATCACACCGTATGCCCTGGGTTCAACTCCCGGGCAAAGCAACATCAAAATTTTAGACATAAGATTTTTCAATTAGAAGAAAATTTTTCTAAGCGGGGTTGCCCCTCGGCAGTGTCTGGCAAGCGCTCCGATTGTATTTCTGCCATGAAAAGCTCTATGTGAAAACTCATCTGCCTTGCAGATGCCGTTCGGAGTCGGTATAAAACATGTAGGTCCCGTCCGGCCAATTTGTAGGGACGACGCAAATTGGAAGAGAAGCTCGGCCTTAGATCTCTTCGGAGGTTATCGCGCCTTACATTTATTTTTTTTTTTATTTAAATTTCCTAAATTTATTTCTTTATATTGTGTTTTCCTATCATAACTCATTTTTTGTTTCTCCTTAGTCTGTTTTACTAATTTATATGCTCTATCTTGCGCTATTTGTAACCTATACTTAATTTCTTTGTCGTAAGCCTCATAATTGTATAATGGGCTTACTGTGTTTTCTCTTAAAAATTCGAAAGTCTGTGGTTTTTTGGCAAATACTAGTTCGTATGGACAATAATTATGAACTCTAGATGGGGTAGTATTGTAACAATACGCAAAATATTCATCCCAATCATTTTTGTCAATGAATATGTAGGAACGTACGTATTCATTGAATGTTCTATGACTACGTTCAACAGTGCTTAAAGTTCGATGGTGGTAAGGTGCTGATGTTTTATGGTTTATTTTTAGAAGCTTGCATAATTCTTCAAATACGCTATTTTTATATTCACTTCCCATTTCCATCATAATTGTATTAATGCAACCATAAACTAGGATAAAATATTCGAATATCGCTTTGGCTATTGTTTTTGCGTGTTTGCTGGGTATTGGTATTGCAACCAAATACCTAGTCAAGTCACATACTATAGTAACTGCATATTCATTTCCATTTTCCGTCATGGGAAGAGGGCCTATCGTATCTCTTTGTACTGTGTCGAACCCTTTTGTGGGCGTTTCGGTTATAATCATAGGCTCTTTCAAATTTTTAATTATTTTATTTTTATTACAATGAGCGCATTTTTTGATATATTTTCTGATATCATTTTTCATTCCTTTCCAATAGTATTTTTGTTTTATTTTACTTGTCATGCGATTTATTCCTGTGTGGCCACCAAAAACAGGATCGTCATGAAATTTGTGAAGAATTTCTTTAATTTTTAAGCTGTTGCATAGATTTTATCGCGGGCTTGGCGACTAAATCAAAAAAACCGTAACGGATATTTGTCAAAAAGGGTTCGAAAAGGTTCGAAAAATGTTCGGTGTTAGCAACTGGCCAAATACATAAAATTGGATCTCTATCATAAAGTTAGAGTTAAAGTTAAAGTTAAAGTTAAAGATAAAGTTAAAGTTAAAGTTAAAGTTAAATTTAAAGTTAAAGTTAAGTTAAAGTTAAACTTAAAGTTAAAGTTAGAGTTACAGTTAAAGTTAAAGTTAAATTTAAAGTTAAAGTTAAGTTAAAGTTAAAGTTAAAAGTAAAGTTAAAGTTAAAGTTAATGTTAAAGTTAAAGTTAAGTTAAAGTTAAAGTTAAGTTAAAGTTAAAGTTAAAGTTAATGTTAATGTTAAAGTTAAAGTTAAAGTTAAAGTTAAAGTTAAAGTTAAAGTTAAAGTTAAAGTTAAAGTTAAAGTTAAAGCTAAAGTTAAAGTTAAAGTTAAATTTAAAGTTAAAGTTAAAGTTAAAGTAAAAGTTAAAGTCAAAGTTAAAGTTAAAGTTAAAGTTAAAGTTAAATTTAAAGTTAAAGTTAAAGTTAAAGTTAAATTTAAAGTTAAAGTTAAAGTTAAAGTTAAAGTTAAAGTTAAAGTTAAAGTTAAAGTTAAAGTGAATGTTAAAGTTAAAGTTAAAGTTAAAGTTAAAGTTAAATTTAAAGTTAAAGTTAAGTTAAAGTTAAACTTAAAGTTAAAGTTAAATTTAAAGTTAAAGTTAAAGTTATATTTAAAGTTAAAGTTAAAGTTAAAGTTAAAATTAAAATTAAAGTTGAAGTTAATTTAAAGTTAAAGTTAAAGTTAAAGTTAAAGTTAAAGTTAAAGTTAAACTTAAAGTTAAAGTTAAGGTTAAAGTTAAAGTTAATGTTAAAGTTAAAGTTAAAATTAAAGTTAAAGTTAAAGTTAAAGTTAAAGTTAAAGTTAAAGTTAAAAGTAAAGTTAAAGTTGAAGTTAAAGCTAAAGTTAAAGTTAAAGTTAAAGTTAAAGTTTAATTTAAAGCTAAATTTAAAGGTAAAGTTAAAGTTAAAGTTATAGTTAAAGTTAAAGTTAAAGTTAAAGTTAAAGTTAAAGTTAAAGTTAAAGTTAAAGTTAAAGTTAAAGTTAAAGTTAAAGTTAAAGTTAAAGTTAAAGTTAAAGTTAAAGCTAAAGTTAAAGTTAAAGATAAAGTTAAAGTTAAAGTTGAAGTTAAAGTTAAACTTAAAGTTAAAGTTAAAGTTAAAGTTAAAGTTAAAAGTAAAGTTAAAGTTAAAGTTAAATTTAAAGTTAAAGTTGAATTTAAAGTTAAAGTTAAAGTTAAAGTTAAAGTTAAAGTTAAAGTTAAAGTTAAAGTTAAAGTTAAAGTTAAAGTTAAAGTTAAAGTTAAAGTTAAAGTTAAAGATAAAGTTAAAGTTAAAGTTAAAGTTGAAGTTAAAGTTAAACTTAAAGTTAAAGTTAAAGTTAAAGTTAAAGTTAAAAGTAAAGTTAAAGTTAAAGTTAAATTTAAAGTTAAAGTTGAAGTTAAAGTTAAAGTTAAAGTTAAAGTTAAAGTCAAAGTTAAGTTAAAGTTAAAGTTAAAGTTAAAGTTAAAGTTAAAGTTAAAGTTAAAGTTAAAGATAAAGTTAAAGTTAAAGTTAAAGTTAAAGTTAAACTTAAAGTTAAAGTTAAAGTTAAAGTTAAAGTTAAAGTTAAGGTTAAAGTTAAAGTTAAAGTTAATGTTAAAGTTAAAGTTAAAGTTAAAGTTAAAAGTAAAGTTAAAGTTAAAGTTAAAGTTAAAGTTAAAGCTAAAGTTAAAGTTAAAGTTAAAGTTAAAGTTAAAGCTAAATTTAAAGGTAAAGATAAGTTAAGGTTAAAGTTATAGTTAAAGTTAAAGTTAAAGTTAAAGTTAAAGTTAAAGTTAAAGTTAAAGTTAAAGTTAAAGTTAAAATTAAAGTTAAAGTTAAAGATAAAATTAAAGTTAAAGTTAAAGTTAAAGTTAAAAGTAAAGTTAAAGTTAAAGTTAAAGCTAAATTTAAAGTTAAAGTTAAAGTTAAAGTTAAAGTTAAAGTTAAAATTAAAGTTAAAGTTAAAGTTAAAGTTAAAGTTAAAGTTAAAGTTAAAGTTAAAGTTAAAGTTAAAGATAAAGTTAAAGTTAAAGTTAAAGTTAAAGTTAAAAGTAAAGTTAAAGTTGAAGCTAAAGTTAAAGTTAAAGTTAAAGTTAAAGTTAAAGTTAAAGTTAACGTTAAAGTTAAAGTTAAAGTTAAAGTTAAAGTTAAAGTTAAAGTTAAAGTTAAAGTCAAAGTTAAAGTTAAAGTTAGAGTTAAAGTTAAAGTTAAAGATAAAGTTAAAGTTAAAGCTAAATTTAAAGTTAAAGTTAAAGTTATAGTTAAAGTTAAAGTTAAATTTAAAGTTAAAGTTAAAGTTAAAGTTAAAGTTAAAGTTAAAGTTAAAGTTAAAGTTAAAGTTAAAGTTAAAGTTAAAGTTAAAGTTAAAGTTAAAGTTAAAGTTAAAGTTAAGTTAAAGTTAAAGTTAAAGTTAAAGTTAAAGTTAAAGATAAAGTTAAAGTTAAAGTTAAAGTTAAAGTTAAAAGTAAAGTTAAAGTTGAAGCTAAAGTTAAAGTTAAAGTTAAAGTTAAAGTTAAAAGTAAAGTTAAAGTTGAAGCTAAAGTTAAAGTTAAAGTTAAAGTTAAAATTAAAGTTAAAGTTAAAGATAAAATTAAAGTTAAAGTTAAAGTTAAAGTTAAAGTTAAAAGTAAAGTTAAAGTTAAAGTTAAAGCTAAATTTAAAGTTAAAGTTAAAGTTAAAGTTAAAGTTAAAGTTAAAGTTAAAGTTTAAGTTTAAGTTAAAGTTAAAGTTAAAGATAAAGTTAAAGCTAAAGTTAAAGTTAAAGTTAAATATAAAATTAAAGTTAAAGTTAAAGTTAAAGCTAAATTTAAAGTTAAAGTTAAAGTTAAAGTTAAAGTTAAAGTTAAAGTTAAAGTTAAAGTTAAAGTTAAAGTTAAAGTTAAAGTTAAAGTTAAAGTTAAAGTTAAAGTTAAAGATAAAGTTAAAGTTAAATTTAAAGTTAAAATTAAAAGTAAAGTTAAAGTTGAAGCTAAAGTTAAAGTTAAAGTTAAAGTTAAAGTTAACGTTAAGGTTAAAGTTAAAGTTAAAGTTAAAGTTAAAGTTAAAGTTAAAGTCAAAGTTAAAGTTAAAGTTAGAGTTAAAGTTAAAGTTAAAGATAAAGTTAAAGCTAAATTTAAAGTTAAAGTTAAAGTTATAGTTAAAGTTAAATTTAAAGTTAAAGTTTAAGTTAAAGATAAAGTTATAGTTAAAGTTAAAGTTAAAGTTAAAGTTAAAGTTAAAGTTAAAGTTAAAATTAAAGTTAATGTTAAAGTTGAAGTTAAAGTTAAAGTTAAAATTAAAGTTAAAGTTAAAGTTAAAGGCAAAGCTAAACTTAAAGTTGAAGTTAAAGTTAAAGCTAAAGTTAAAGCTAAAGTTAAAGTTAAATTTAAAGTTAAAGTTAAAGTTAAAGTTAAAAGTAAAGTTAAAGTTAAAGTTGAAGCTAAAGTTAAAGTTAAATTTAAAGTTAAAGTTAAAGTTAAAGATAAAATTATAGTTAAAGTTAAAGTTAAAGCTAAAATTAAAGTTAAAGTTAAGGTTAAAGCTAAATTTAAAGTTAAAGTTAAAGTTAAAGTTAAAGTTAAAGTTAAAGTTAAAGTTAAAGTTAAAGTTAAAGTTAAAGTTAAAGATAAAGTTAAAGTTAAAGTTAAAGTTAAAAGTAAAGTTAAAGTTGAAGCTAAAGTTAAAGTTAAAGTTAAAGTTAAAGTTAAAGTTAAAGTTAAAGTTAAAGTTAACGTTAAAGTTAAAGTTAAAGTTAAAGTTAAAGTTAAAGTTAAAGTTAAAGTTAAAGTTAAAGTTAAAGTTAAAGTTAAAGTTAAAGTTAAAGTTAAAGTTAAAGTTAAAATTAAAGTTAGAGTTAAAGTTGAAGTTAAAGTTAAAGTTAAAGGCAAAGCTAAATTTAAAGTTAAAGTTAAAGTTAAAGTTAAAGTTAAAGTTAAAGTTGAAGCTAAAGTTAAAGTTAAAGTTAAAGATAAAATTAAAGTTAAAGTTAAAGTTAAAGCTAAATTTAAAGTTAAAGTTAAAGTTAAAGTTAAAGTTAAAGTTGAAGCTAAAGTTAAAGTTAAAGTTAAAGTTAAAGTTAAAGATAAAATTAAAGTTAAAGTTAAAGTTAAAGCTAAATTTAAAGTTAAAGTTAAAGTTAAAGTTAAAGTTAAAGTTAAAGTTAAAGTTAAAGTTAAAGTTAAAGTTAAAGTTAAAGTTAAAGTTAAATTTAAAGTTAAAGTTAAAGTTATAGTTAAAGTTAAAGTTAAAGCTAAAGTTAAAGCTAAAGTTAAAGTTAAAGTTAAAGTTAAAGTTAAAAGTAAAGTTAAAGTTAAAGTTGAAGCTAAAGTTAAAGTTAAAGTTAAAGTTAAAGTTAAAGATAAAATTAAAGTTAAAGTTAAAGTTAAAGCTAAATTTAAAGTTAAAGTTAAAGTTAAAGTTAAAGTTAAAGTTAAAGTTAAAATTAAAGTTAAAGTTAAAGTTAAAGTTAAAGTTAAAGTAAATGTTAAAGTTAAAGTTAAAGTGAATGTTAAAGTTAAAGTCAAAGTTAAACTTAAAGCTAAAGTTAAAGTTAAAGTTAAAGTTAAAGTGAATGTTAAAGTTAAAGCTAAAGTTAAAGTTAAAGTTAAAGTTAAAGTGAATGTTAAAGTTAAAGTTAAAGTTAAAGTGAATGTTAAAGTTAAAGTCAAAGTTAAAGTTAAAGTTTTGCTTACAATAGAAATTTTGTATGTGTTTATAAAGTTAAAGTGCTCTTATTCTATGAGTTTAAGTATATTTTTATGTATTACAAGTTTCTTATTTTTATTAGTTTGATTTATGTTTTCTATGTTTCTATTTTCTACATTGTTTTTATCGATCTTTTCTATCAAAGTTAAAGTTAAAGTTAATGTTAATGTTAAAGTTAAAGTTAAAGTTAAAGTTAAAGTTAAAGTTAAAGTTAAAGTTAAAGTTAAAGTTAAAGTTAAAGTTAAAGTTAAAGTTAAAGTTAAAGTTAAAGCTAAAGTTAAAGTTAAAGTTAAATTTAAAGTTAAAGTTAAAGTTAAAGTTAAAGTAAAAGTTAAAGTCAAAGTTAAAGTTAAAGTTAAAGTTAAATTTAAAGTTAAAGTTAAAGTTAAATTTAAAGTTAAAGTTAAAGTTAAAGTCAAAGTTAAAGTTAAAGTTAAAGTTAAAGTGAATGTTAAAGTTAAAGTTAAAGTTAAAGTTAAAGTTAAATTTAAAGTTAAAGTTAAGTTAAAGTTAAACTTATGGTTAAAGTTAAATTTAAAGTTAAAGTTAAAGTTAAAGTTATATTTAAAGTTAAAGTTAAAGTTAAAGTTAAAATTAAAATTAAAGTTGAAGTTAATTTAAAGTTAAAGTTAAAGTTAAACTTAAAGTTAAAGTTAAGGTTAAAGTTAAAGTTAATGTTAAAGTTAAAGTTAAAATTAAAGTTAAAGTTAAAGTTAAAGTTAAAGTTAAAGTTAAAGTTAAAAGTAAAGTTAAAGTTGAAGTTAAAGCTAAAGTTAAAGTTAAAGTTAAAGTTAAAGTTTAATTTAAAGCTAAATTTAAAGGTAAAGTTAAAGTTAAAGTTATAGTTAAAGTTAAAGTTAAAGTTAAAGTTAAAGTTAAAGTTAAAGTTAAAGTTAAAGTTAAAGTTAAAGTTAAAGTTAAAGTTAAAGTTAAAGTTAAAGTTAAAGTTAAAGCTAAAATTAAAGTTAAAGTTAAAGTTAAAGATAAAATTAAAGTTAAAGTTAAAGTTAAAAGTAAAGTTAAAGTTAAAGTTAAATTTAAAGTTAAAGTTGAAGTTAAAGTTAAAGTTAAAGTTAAAGTTAAAGTTAAAGTTAAAGTTAAAGTTAAAGTTAAAGTTAAAGTTAAAGTTAAAGATAAAGTTAAAGTTAAAGTTAAAGTTAAAGTTAAAGTTAAAGTTAAAGTTAAAGTTAAAGTTAAAGTTAAAGTTAAAGTTGAAGTTAAAGTTAAACTTAAAGTTAAAGTTAAAGTTAAAGTTAAAGTTAAAAGTAAAGTTAAAATTAAAGTTAAATTTAAAGTTAAAGTTGAAGTTAAAGTTAAAGTTAAAGTTAAAGTTAAAGTTAAAGTTAAAGTTAAAGTTAAAGTTAAAGTTAAAGTTAAAGTTAAAGTTAAAGTTAAAGTTAAAGTTAAAGTTATAGTTAAAGTTAAAGTTAAAGTTAAAGTTAAAGTTAAAGTTAAAGTTAAAGTTAAAGATAAAGGTAAAGTTAAAGTTAAAGTTAAACTTAAAGTTAAAGTTAAAGTTAAAGTTAAAGTTAAAGTTAAAGTTAAGGTTAAAGTTAAAGTTAATGTTAAAGTTAAAGTTAAAGTTAAAGTTAAAGTTAAAGTTAAAATTAAAGTTAAAGTTAAAGTTAAAGTTAAAGTTAAAGTTAAAGTTAAAGTTAAAGTTAAAGTTAAAGTTAAAGTTAAAGTTAAAGTTAAAGCTAAAGTTAAAGTTAAAGTTAAAGTTAAAGTTAAAGTTAAAGCTAAATTTAAAGGTAAAGATAAGTTAAAGTTAAAGTTATAGTTAAAGTTAAAGTTAAAGTTAAAATTAAAGTTAAAGTTAAAGATAAAATTAAAGTTAAAGTTAAAGTTAAAGTTAAAGTTAAAAGTAAAGTTAAAGTTAAAGGTAAAGTTGAAGTTAAAGTTAAAGTTAAAGTTAAAGTTAAAGTTAAAGTTAAAGTTAAAGTTAAAGATAAAGTTAAAGTTAAAGTTAAAGTTAAAAGTAAAGTTAAAGTTAAAGTTGAAGCTAAAGTTAAAGTTAAAGTTAAAGTTAAAGTTAAAGTTAAAGTTAAAGTTAAAGTCAAAGTTAAAGTTAAAGTTAGAGTTAAAGTTAAAGTTAAAGATAAAGTTAAAGTTAAAGCTAAATTTAAAGTTAAAGTTAAAGTTATAGTTAAAGTTAAAGTTAAATTTAAAGTTAAAGTTAAAGTTAAAGTTATAGTTAAAGTTAAAGTTAAAGTTAAAGTTAAAGTTAAAATTAAAGTTAAAGTTAAAGTTAAAGTTAATGTTAAAGTTGAAGTTAAAGTTAAAGTTAAAATTAAAGTTAAAGTTAAAGTTAAAGGCAAAGCTAAACTTAAAGTTGAAGTTAAAGTTAAAGTTAAAGTTAAAGCTAAAGTTAAAGCTAAAGTTAAAGCTAAAATTAAAGTTAAAGTTAAAGTTAAAGTTAAAAGTAAAGTTAAAGTTAAAGTTGAAGCTAAAGTTAAAGTTAAAGTTAAAGTTAAAGTTAAAGATAAAATTAAAGTTAAAGTTAAAGTTAAAGCTAAATTTAAAGTTAAAGTTAAAGTTAAATTTAAAGTTAAAGTTAAAGTTAAAGTTATAGTTAAAGTTAAAGTTAAAGTTAAAGTTAAAGTTAAAGTTAAAGTTAAAGTTAAAGTTAAAGTTAAAATTAAAGTTAAAGTTAAAGTTGAAGTTAAAGTTAAAGTTAAAATTAAAGTTAAAGTTAAAGGCAAAGCTAAACTTAAAGTTGAAGGCAAAGCTAAACTTAAAGTTAAAGTTAAAGTTCAAGTTAAAGTTGAAGTTAAAGCTAAAGTTAAAGCTAAAATTAAAGCTAAAGTTAAAGTTAAAGTTAAAGTTAAAGTTAAAGTTAAAGTTAAAGTTAAAGTTAAAGTTAAAGTTAAGGTTAAAGTTAAAGTTAAAGTTAAAGTTAAAGTTAAAATTAAAGTTAAAGTTAAAGTTAAAGGAAGGATAGAAGTCCATCACCCCCAGGAAAGCGACCGAGGAATAATTCGTACTCGACGAAGGAGAACAACGTGGTAAAACCCACTACTACACTAAAAGACGTCTTGCCAGGGCACGTGGGTGGTCACAAACGACGACAAGAAACGCAAGAGAAGACGGAGGCGGAAAGAGGAAACTGCAGCCCAAAAGACGGGAGAGTGGCAGCTAGCTAAAAAGAAGAGCAAGAAAAAAGCACTTAGGGCTAGGCCGGATGCAATCATCATTTCCAAGGCAGGGGATGCGGCATACGCCGACATATTGCGTAAAGTGAGAAGATGCGAAGAATTAAAATCCCTGGGTGATGACGTCAAAACTATTAGAAGAACGGCGAAAGGAGAGCTGTTACTAGAGCTGAAAAAATCGCAAGATGGGAAAAAGGCGCGTACCAAGCAGAAATTGAAGCGGTACTAAAGGACTCGGCTAAAGTTATAACAAAGTCCCAAATGGTCACACTACAGTGCAGAGATCTCTATGAGATTACTACACCCGAGGAGATTTGCAACGACCTCCACCAGCAATGCAACATCAAACTTCCAGATGTAGCTGCCATAAAAAGCATACGCACAGGGTACAGTGGCACGAAGTCGGCACTTATAAGCCTTACAGCGGATGATGCCAAGGCGGTTCTTAATACGCAAAGAATCCGGGTAGGATGGGTTTCCTGCCGAATTGGAGAGCTCAAGCAAGAGAAATGCTGTTATAGGTGCTGGGGCTATGGGCATATAGCTCAGATATGTAAGGAGAGTGTAAATAGGTCTAGCCTATGCAGAAAATGCGGCCAGGAAGGTCATAAGGCTGCAAGTTGCGAAAACGCACCGAAATACGCGCTATGTGGGGGACAACATTCAGCAGGCAGTTTTAAATGCCCACAACGAGAGGGAAGCAAAATGACTGTCTCATGAGGGTATTGCAGCTCAATTTAAACCATTGCGAGGCAGCCCAAGAGCTATTATCCCAAACAGTCTATGAAGGAGGATATGACACAGTGGTACTCTCTGAACAATACAAAAATCGCCAGGAGCAGGGTTGGCTCTCAGATTCAGCAGGGAAAGCCTCAATTTGGGCACCAGGGAAATTTCTCCCACAGGAAATTATGATGCCAACGGTAGCAGGATTCACGTGGGCAAAAATCAATGGTATATACGTCTTCAGTTGCTATGCCCCTCCGAGCATGACCATCGCCGAGTTCGAAGATATGATATACGGGATCACCATTGAAGCAGGAGGTAAACACCCGCTTTTAGTGTGTGGAGACTTCAACGCATGGTCCTCTGTGTGGGGAAGTAGACGTACCAACGAAAGAGGGAGAGTTCTTCTCGAAAGCCTTACTTCTTTGAGGCTAGAACTCCCAAATGAACCAGGGATATATACCTTCGATACAGGTACCAGACGATCCATTATAGATTTCACCTTCGCTAACAGCGAAATAGCAAGACGAGCAAAATGGTCCATAAGCAACGTCTACACACAAAGCGACCATAAAGCTATTAGCGAAGAGCTGCTCGAAACTCCACGAACGATAGCAGCAAGACATCGACAAAGTAGGAAATGGAAACAGCACCTTTTCGACCCACAAATATTTGACATTATCTGGAAGGACGCTATAGTAAGAGAATCGCATGCGGAAGACCAGTCGGTTCAAATCACTAAGTTGCTATGTATGGCATGTGATGCAGCCATGCCCAAAAGTCGCGGAAAAGCACAGCGCACTCCGGTATATTGGTGGAATGACGAAATTGCGGAAGAGCGTAGAAAATGTCACAAAGCACGAAGAATAGCGCAGAGGGCATGCTCATCACCGCGATATGCGGAGCTACACAGCACCTATGTCGCACGAAGAAACGCACTTAAAAATGCCATAAAAAAGAGCAAGAAGTTATGCTTTAGGGAACTGCTGGATAGTGTCAATCTAGAACCTTGGGGATTAGCCTAAAGAACTGTGATGGCGAAAGCTAAAGGACCGATATCACAGCAACCTACGTGCCCGATACTGATGAATATCATTGTTGAAACACTTTTCCCGGCGCAAGATTGGTGGACTTATCCAAGCGAGGATATAGAAAGTACGGAAATTCCGCAAATTACAGAGCAAGAGGTGCTGGACGCTGCAAAAAGAGTTGCTGATAACAAATCCCCAGGACCCGACGAAGTACAAAACATAGCCCTTAAAGCCGTGATCATAACTAGGGCTACATTATTTACTGATCATTTTAATGACTGTATGCAAGAAGGCGTGTTCCCTCGCCCGTGAAAACGACAAAGACTTGTCCTATTGCTGAAACGTGGTAAACAGCCGGACCAACCATCCTCATATATGCCACTTTGTATGCTGGATTCCCTAGGGAAGATTTTCGAGCGTATAATTAGTGAGCGCCTACAGCTGACTCTAGAAAGACCAGGTGGCTTATCGAATAGTCAAAATGGATTTCGCAAATCAAGATCCACCGTAGATGCAATACAAACAGTAGTCAATATAGCTAGAGAAGCTATCTCTGGAGGCCAAAATAAAAGGAAGTTCTGTGCACTGATTATGTTGGACATCAAGAATGCTTTTAACACTGCGAACTGGATGCAGATAATGGCAGCGCTGCAAAGCTTCGGCACTCCAGCTTACTTACGCAGAATAATAGGTAGCTATCTTAAAGACAGAGTACTTCTTTTTGACACGGATCACGGAGCAAAAGAGTACAAAATCACAGGAGGCGTCCCACAGGGATCTGTTCTCAGTCCAACGCTTTGGAATGTAATGTATGACGGGGTGCTAAAGATTGATCTACCAGAACACGCAAATTGTGGGATATGCTGATGATATATCAGTGGTAGTAGTGGCCAAGAAACTGGACCTGCTTCAAGCATTATGTAATGACGCCGTAGCAAGAATAAAGGAATGGCTGACCAATACAGGACTGGAGTTGGCTAGCCAAAAGACGGAAGTGGTATTAGTAAGCTCCAAACGGTCGGCGAACGAGTTAGTCTTAACTGTCGGGGATCACCGAATCACCACAAAGGATTCCTTAAAATACTTAGGAGTGCACATTGACTCTAAGTTAACTTTCAAAGAGCACTTCAGAGCGGTGCGGGAGAAAATTACCAAAGTTAATGGATCACTTATGCGAATAATGCCTAACATGGGTGGTCCGAGCGAAGCTACACGTCAGCTATTGTCCACAGTAACCAGCTCAATAATACTATACGCAGCACCAGTGTGGTATGGATCTAAACAGACCCATCAAAAATATATATTAGCAGCGTACCGACTTGCTTCTTTAAGAATAGCAAGTGCTTATCGGACGGTGTCCGACGACGCGATCCTGGTTCTAACCCGAAAAATCCCAGTGGACTTACTGGCAAGCGAAATGGCCGATCTGTATAACACTAATATCGAGCGACCATCTGAAGAAGACAAGAAAAGAGCAATGACACAAACAATAGCTAAGTGGCAAGAACGGTGGGAGGCCTCGAGTAAAGGGCGTTGGACTTTCACACTAGTTTGGAACGTAGCTCAATGGAACTCAATGAACTACCATCTCACGCAGATAATGAGTGGACATGGCGGTTTCAAAGAGTATTTATGGAAGCGTAGGATAGAGGAAGATTCTCATTGCCCAATGTGTACGACGGAGTTAGAAAACGCAGAACACGTCATGTTCCACTGCCCCCGTTTCCACGAAGAAAGACTCACCTTGCATGGAGTCTTTGGGGAGGAACCTACCACGGGATATTTAGTATCACATATGTGCAACATGAAAGAGTGCTGGACTGCAGTGAGCAAAATGGAATTTATAGTAATGACACGACTGATGGATGCTGAGAGGGAGCGCTGAGAAATGCGCATGCGAAGCAGTGGCGATTAAATGGACACTCAGAGCAAATAGCGGGAACCTGGACGCAGTGTGAGGACAAAATATAATCCATTAATTTGGCCCACACAAAACCACCACCCCATAACACAGGAGCAGTACTACAGACAACACGAGACACAAACAAGTCTCTGGAACATCATAAAAACACGATTAGTAACATTGCCAACACAACACGGGACACAAACAAGTGTCAGAAACATCACTAGCGTAACAAGTTGCCGCAACACGCCACAGCAACACCGTAACCATGGCAACGCAACGAAATATGCTAGCAACATCAAGAGCATTGGCTATAAAAAGGGCAACACGAGAAGACAGGAGGCAGTCAGCACGCGGTTGTGGTTGCGACCGTAGCTACTATTGGAGCGCTCTGGAAGGCATATCGGTTTTGACCATTGCAAGCCAGTGCGTTTCATAGGAGAAAGTCGTGGACTGAAGATTGTGGGTAAGCAGGTTTTGACCGCTCTACAACGCTTTAGATCACGCTTGCTCCCTCGCAAGCAAACGCCCTCCACAGCATCGTGATCCCGCGCTCAGCCAAACGTCGTCCGCGGCAGAAGAACGTCGGCAACCGCAGTAGGAGTGAGTCGAGGTGAAACGCAACAACGTGACTGTACCGAGGCTAATGGATCTCACCTAACGGGGCGCAAAGTTACGACTGTCACCTGAGCAGCAATTGAAGGGCATCTGAAAGGCGTATCGGTTTTGACCATCGCAAGACAGTTCCCGTCATAGGAGAGAGCCGTGGATTGAGGATTGTGGGTAAGCTGGTTTTGACCGCTCTACAACGCCTTAAACTACGCTCGCTCAACGCTAAGCGAAGGCCCACAACGTCACGAGCCCGCGCGCCATCGCCATAAGCCTCGGCGGCAGAGTCACGCATATACACGACGTTGGCCACAGCAGAGTCACGCTTACATACGACGTTGGCCGCAGCAGAGCTACGCAAATATACGACGTTGGCCACAGCAGAGTCACGCATACACACGACGTTGGCAGCAGAGCCACCAATAAATACGATGCTGGCAGAGCCACGAATACGCAAGACGTTGGCAGCAGCGGAAATACGCGTACATACGACGTTGGCCGCAGCAGAGATACGCAGGCATACGACGCTGGCCGCAGCAGGCTTAGTACTGCCACTAACCATAATAGGAACACGCCGGCGCAAGGCGTCACCGAGACACATTCACACATACCTAGACGGCGACCAGTACGGCGCCCTAACAGAACGTTCCTAACGGGACACGAGGGACCGCTAGCCCATCACGAATTATAAAGCAAGCAATGAAATTAAGTGAATTATAGATACACATTTTATACATTTTATTTATAGTTTAGGGAATTTACCAATAAAGTGAATTTATATGAAAACGATTTGCAAGGCGCCCCGAAATACAAATCCATTGTAAACGAACCTTGGACACGGCGAGTATACCCCAGCAGTTACTGAAGAAGCACCGGGGCAAGGAAAAGCTTCGTTACAGCAGGGACAACAGTAGGCTCTTAAAAAATGAGAAATATGGAGCGCCAACCTGAAGTAATGGAAAGTCGTGCCGGGGTGGGCGACGGTTCCAGAACGTGGCTGTTTTTTAGTCTACGGACACACGGTTGCTGCGACGGCAGCAATTATGGTGCATTAGGCATTTTTCAGCCTCCCCGCAAAAAAAAAAAAAAAAAAAGTTTAAGTTAAAGTTAAAGTTAAAGTTAAATTTAGAGTTAAAGTTAAAGTTAAAGTTAAAGTTAAAGCTAAAGTGAATGCTAAAGTTAAAGTCAAAGTTAAAGTTTTGCTTACAATAGAAATTTTGTATGTGTTTATAAAGTTAAAGTGCTCTTATTCTATGAGTTTAAGTCTATTTTTATGTATTACAAGTTTCTTATTTTTATTAGTTTGATTTATGTTTTCTATGTTTCTATTTTCGACATTGTTTTTATCGATCTTTTCTACCTTATAGGGAATTAATGTAAAATTATTGTTTTCATCGATATTTACTACTCTAAAGGATCCTTTATACCTACTATCTAACTTATGCCCTGATTCATTTTTTACTAACACTAAATTTCCTAAATGTATTTCTTTATATTGTGTTTTCCTATCATAACTCATATTTTGTTTCTCCTTAGTCTGTTTTACTAATTTATATGCTCTATCTTGCGCTATTTGTAACCTATACTTAATTTCTTTGTCGTAAGCCTCATAATTGTATAATGGGCTTACTGTGTTTTCTCTTAAAAATTCGTAAGTCTGGGGTTTTTTGGCAAATACTAGTTCGTATGGACAATAATTATGAACTCTAGATGGGGTAGTATTGTAACAATACGCAAAATATTCATCCTAGTAATTTTTGTCAATGGATATGCAGGAACATGCGTATTCATTGAATGTTCTATGGCTGCGTTCAACAGTGTTTAAGTGTGATGGTGGTAAGGTGTTGATGTTTTATGGTTTATTTTTAGAAGCTTGCATAATTCTTCAAATACGCTATTTTTATATTCGCTTCCCATTTCCGTTATAATTGTATTCATGCAAACATAAACTAGGATAAAATATTCGAATATCGCTTTGGTTATTGTTTTTGCGTGTTTGCTGGGTATTGGTATTGTAACCAAATACCTAGTCAAGTCACATACTATAGTAACTACATATTCATTTCCATTTTCCGTCATGGGAAGAGGGCCTATCGTATCTCTTTGTACTGTGTCGAACCCTTTTGTAGGCGTTTCGGTTATAATCATAGGCTCTTTCAAATTTTTAATTATTTTATTTTTATTACAATGAGCGCATTTTTTGATATATTTTCTGATATCATTTTTCATTCCTTTCCAATAGTATTTTTGTTTTATTTTACTTGTCATGCGATTTATTCCTGTGTGGCCACCAAAAACAGGATCGTCATGAAACTTGTGAAGAATTTCTTTAATTTTTAAGCTGTTGCATAGATTTTATCGCAGACTTGGCGACTAAATCAAAAAAACCGTAACGGATATTTGTCAAAAAGGGTTCGAAAAGGTTCGAAAAAGGTTCGGTGTTAGCAACTGGCCAAATACATAAAATTGGACCTCTATCATAAAGTTAAAGCTAAAGTTAAATTTAAAGTTAAATTTAAAGTTAAAGTTAAAGTTAAAGTTAAAATTAAAGCTAAAGTTAAAGTTAAAGTTGAAGTTAAAGTTAAAGTTAAAGTTAAATTTAAAGTTAAATTTAAAGTTAAAGTTAAAAGTAAAGTTAAAGTTGAAGTTAAAGTTAAAGTTAAAGTTAAAATTAAAGTTAAAGTTAAAGTTAAAGTTAAAGTTAAAGTTAAAGTTAAAGTTAAAGTTAAAGCTAAATTTAAAGTTAAAGTTAAAGTTATAGTTAAAGTTAGAGTTAAAGATAAAGTTAAAGTTAAAGCTAAAGTTAAAGTTAAAGTTAAAGTTAAAGTTAAAGTTAAAGTTAAAGTTATAGTTAAAGTTAAAGTTAAGTTAAAGTTAAAGTTAAGTTTAAAGTTAAAGCTAAAGTTAAAGTTAAAGTTAAAGTTAAAGTTAAAGTTAAAGTTAAAGTTAAAGTTGAAGTTAAAGTTAAAGTTAAAGTTAAAGTGAATGTTAAAGTTAAAGTGAAAGTTAAAGTGAATCTTAAAGTTAAAGTTAAATTTAAAGTTAAAGTTATTGTTAATGTTAAAGTTAAAGTTAAAGTTAAAGTGAAAGTTGAAGTTAAAGTTAAAGTGGAAGTTAAAGTTAAAGTTAAACTTAAAGTTAAAGTGGAAGTTAAAGTTAAAGTGGAAGTTAAAGTTAAAGTTAAAGTGAATGTTAAAGTTAAAGTTAAAGTTAAAGTGAATGTTAAAGTTAAAGTCAAAGTTAAAGTTAAAGTTTTGCTTACAATAGAAATTTTGTTTGTGTTTATAAAGTTAAAGTGCTCTTATTCTATGAGTTTAAGTCTATTTTTATGTATTACAAGTTTCTTATTTTTATTAGTTTGATTTATGTTTTCTATGTTTCTATTTTCTACATTGTTTTTATATATCTTTTCTACCTTATAGGGAATTAATGTAAAATTATTGTTTTCATCAATATTTACTACTCTAAAGGATCCTTTATACCTACTATCTAACTTATGCCCTGATTCATTTTTTACTAACACTAAATTTCCTAAATTTATTTCTTTATATTGTGTTTTCCTATCATAACTCATTTTTTGTTTCTCCTTAGTCTGTTTTACTAATTTATATGCTCTATCTTGCGCTATTTGTAACCTATACTTAATTTCTTTGTCGTAAGCCTCATAATTGTATAATGGGCTTACTGTGTTTTCTCTTAAAAATTCGTAAGTCTGGGGTTTTTTGGCAAATACTAGTTCGTATGTACAATAATTATGAACTCTAGATGGGATAGTATTGTAACAATACGCAAAATATTCATCCCAATCATTTTTGTCAATGGATATGTAGGAACGTACGTATTCATTGAATGTTCTATGACTACGTTCAACAGTGCTTAAAATTTGATGGTGGTAAGGTGTTGATGTTTTATGGTTTATTTTTAGAAGCTTGCATAATTCTTCAAATACGCTATTTTTATATTCACTTCCCATTTCCGTTATAATTGTATTCATGCAACCATAAACTAGGATAAAATATTCGAATATCGCTTTGGCTATTGTTTTTGCGTGTTTGCTGGGTATTGGTATTGCAACCAAATACCTAGTCAAGTCACATACTATAGTAACTGCATATTCATTTCCATTTTCCGTCGTGGGAAGAGGGCCTATCGTATCTCTTTGTACTGTGTCGAACCCTTTTGTGGGCGTTTCGGTTATAATCATAGGCTCTTTCAAATTTTTAATTATTTTATTTTTATTACAATGAGCGCATTTTTTGATATATTTTCTGATATCATTTTTCATTCCTTAAAGTTAAAGTTAAATTTAAAGTTAAAGTTAAATTTAAATTTAAAGTTAAAGTTAAAGTTAATGTTAAAGTAAAAGTTAAAGTTAAATTTAAAGTTAAATTTAAATTTAAAGTTAAAGTTAAAGTTAAATTTAAATTTAAAGTTAAAGTTAAAGTTAAATTTAAATTTAAAGTTAAAGTTAAAGTTAAAGTTAAAGTTAATGTTAAAGTAAAAGTTAAAGTTAAATTTAATGTTAAATTTAAATTTAAAGTTAAAGGTAAAGTTAAAGTTAAATTTAAATTTAAAGTTAAAGTTAAAGTTAAATTTAAATTTAAAGTTAAAGTTCAAGTTAAAGTTAAAGTTAATGTTAAAGTTAAAGTTGAAGTTAAAGTTAAAGTTAAAGTTAAATTTAAAGTTAATGTTAAAGTTAAAGTTAAAGTTAAATTTAAAGTTAAAGTTAAAGTTAAATTTAAATTTAAAGTTAAAGTTAAATTTAAATTTAAAGTTAAAGTTAAAGTTAATGTTAAAGTTAAAGTTAAAGTTGAAGTTAAAGTTAAAGTTAAATTTAAAGTTAAAGTTAAAGTTAAAGTTAATGTTAAAGTTAAAGTTAAAGCTAAATTTAAAGTTAAAGTTAAAGTTAAAAGTAAAGTTAAAGTTAAAATTAAAGTTAAAGTTAAAGTTAAAGCTAAAGTTAAAGTTAAAGTTAAAGCTAAATTTAAAGTTAAAGTTAAAGTTATAGTTAAAGTTAAAGTTGAAGTTAAAGTTAAAGTTAAAGTTAAATTTAAATTTAAAGTTAAAGTTAAAGTTAAAGTTAAAGTTAAAGTTAAGGTTAAAGTTAAAGTTAAAGTTAATGTTAAAGTTAGAGTTAAAGTTAAAGTTAAAATTAAAGTTAAAGTTAAAGTTAAAGTTAAAGTTAAAGTTAAAGTTAAAGTTAAAAGTAAAGTTAAAGTTAAAGTTAAAGTTAAAGTTAAAGTTAAAGTTAAAGTTAAAGTTAAAGCTAAAGTTAAAGTTAAAGCTAAATTTAAAGTTATAGTTAAAGTTAAAGTTAAAGTTAAAGTTAAAGTTAAAATTAAAGTTAAAGTTAAAGTTAAAATTAAAGTTAAAATTAAAGTTAAAGTTAAAGTTGAAGTTAAAGTTTAAGTTTAAGTTTAAGTTAATGTTAAAATTAAAGTTAAAGTTAAAGTTAAAGTTAAATTTAAAGTTAAAGTTAAAGTGGAAGTTAAAGTTAAAATTAAAGTTAAAGTTAAAGTTAAAGTTAAATTTAAAGTTAAAGTTAAAGTTAAATTTAAAGTTAAAGTTATAGTTAAATTTAAAGTTAAAATTAAAGTTAAAGTTAAAGTTAAAGTTAAAGTTAAAAGTAAAGTTAAAGTTAAAGTTAAAGTTAAAGCTAAAGTTAAAGTTAAAGTTAAAGTTAAAGCTAAATTTAAAGTTAAAGTTAAAGTTAAAGTTAAGGTTAAAGTCAAAGTTAAAGTTAAAGTTAAAGTTAAAATTAAAAGTAAAGTTAAAATTAAAGTTAAAGTTAAAGTTAAAAGTAAAGTTAAAGTTAAAGTTAAAGTTAAAGTTAAAGTTAAAGCTAAAGTCAAAGTTAAAGTTAAAATTAAAGTTAAAGTTAAAGTTAAAAGTAAAGTTAAAGTTAAAGCTAAATTTAAAGTTAAAGTTAAAGTTAAAGTTAAAAGTAAAGTTAAAGTTAAAGTTAAAGCTAAAGTTAAAGTTAAAGTTAAGGCTAAATTTAAAGTTAAAGTTAAAGTTAAAGTTAAAGTTAAAGTTAAAGTTAAAGTTAAAGTCAAAGTTAAAGTTAAAGTTAAAGTTAAAGTTAAAGTTAAAGTTAAAGTTAAAGTTAAAATTAAAAGTAAAGTTAAAATTAAAGTTAAAGTTAAAGTTAAAAGTAAAGTTAAAGTTAAACTTAAAGCTAAAGTCAAAGTTAAAGTTAAAATTAAAGTTAAAGTTAAAGTTAAAAGTAAAGTTAAAGTTAAAGTTAAAGCTAAAGTCAAAGTTAAAGTTAAAGCTAAAGTTAAAGTTAAAGTTAAAGCTAAATTTAAAGTTAAAGTTAAAGTTATAGTTAAAGTTAAAGTTAAAGTTAAAGTTAAAGTTAAAGTTAATGTTAAAGTTAAAGTTAAAATTAAAATTTAATTTAAAGTTAATGTTAAAGTTCAATTAAAAGTTAAAGTTGAAGTTTAAGTTAAAGTTAAAGTTAAAGTTAAAGTTAAAGTTAAAGCTAAATTTAAAGTTAAAGTTAAAGTTATAGTTAAAGTTAAAGTTAAAGTTAAAGTTAAAGTTAAAGTTAAAGTTAAAGTTAAAGTTAAAGTTAAAGTTAAAGTTAAAGTTAAAGTTAAAGTTAAAGTTAAAGTTAAAGTTAAAGTTGAAGCTAAAGTTAAAGTTAAAGTTAAAGTTAAAGTGGAAGTTAAAGTTAAAATTAAAGTGGAAGTTAAAGTTAAAGTCAAAGTTAAAGTGAATGTTATAGTTAAAGTTAAAGCTAAAGTGAATGTTAAAGTTAAAGTCAAAGTTAAAGTTAAAGTTTTGCTTACAATAGAAATTTTGTATGTGTTTATATAGTTAAAGTGCTCTTATTCTATGAGTTTAAGTCTATTTTTATGTATTACAAGTTTCTTATTTTTATTAGTTTGATTTATGTTTTCTATGTTTCTATTTTCTACATTGTTTTTATCAATCTTTTCTACCTTATAGGGAATTAATGTAAAATTATTGTTTTCATCGATATTTACTACTCTAAAGGATCCTTTATACCTACTATCTAACTTATGCCCTGATTCATTTTTTACTAACACTAAATTTCCTAAATTTATTTCTTTATATTGTGTTTTCCTATCATAACTCATTTTTTGTTTCTCCTTAGTCTGTTTTACTAATTTATATGCTCTATCTTGCGCTATTTGTAACCTATACTTAATTTCTTTGTCGTAAGCCTCATAATTGTATAATGGGCTTACTGTGTTTTCTCTTAAAAATTCGTAAGTCTGGGGTTTTTTGGCAAATACTAGTTCGTATGTACAATAATTATGAACTCTAGATGGGATAGTATTGTAACAATACGCAAAATATTCATCCCAATCATTTTTGTCAATGGATATGTAGGAACGTACGTATTCATTGAATGTTCTATGACTACGTTCAACAGTGCTTAAAATTTGATGGTGGTAAGGTGTTGATGTTTTATGGTTTATTTTTAGAAGCTTGCATAATTCTTCAAATACGCTATTTTTATATTCACTTCCCATTTCCGTTATAATTGTATTCATGCAACCATAAACTAGGATAAAATATTCGAATATCGCTTTGGCTATTTTTTTGCGTGTTTGCTGGGTATTTGTATCGCAACCAAATACCTAGTCAAGTCACGTACTATAGTAACTGCATATTCATTTCCATTTTCCGTCATGGGAGGAGGGCCTATCGTATCTCTTTGTACTGTGTCGAACCCTTTTGTGGGCGTTTCGGTTATAATCATAGGCTCTTTCAAATTTTTAATTATTTTATTTTTATTACAATTAGCGCATTTTTTGATATATTTTCTGATATCATTTTTCATTCCATTCCAATAGTATTTTTGTTTTATTTTACTTGTCATGCGATTTATTCCTGTGTGGCCACCAAAAACAGGATCGTCGTGAAATTTGTGAAGAATTTCTTTAATTTTTAAGCTGTTGCATAGATTTTATCGCGGGCTTGGCGACTAACTCAAAGAAACCTTAACGAATATTTGTCAAAAAGGGTTCGAAAAGGTTCGAAAACGGTTCGGTGTTAGCAACTGGCCAAATACATAAAATTGGATCTCTATCATAAAGTTAAAGCTAAAGTTAAAGTTAAAGTTAAATTTAAAGTTAGAGTTAAGTTAAAGTTAAACTTAAAGTTAAAGTTAAATTTAAAGTTAAAGTTAAAGTTAAAATTAAAGCTAAAGTTAAAGTTAAAGTTAAAGTTAAAGTTAAAGTTGAAGTTAAAGTTAAAGTTAAAGTTAAAGTTAAAGTTAAAGTTAAAGTTAAAGTTAAATTTAAAGTTAAAGTTAAAGTTAAAAGTAAAGTTAAAGTTGAAGTTAAAATTAAAGTTAAAATTAAAGTTAAAGTTAAGGTTAAATCTAAATTTAAAGTTAAAGTTAAAGTTAAAGTTATAGGTAAAGTTAGAGTTAAAGATAAAGTTAAAGTTAAAGCTAAAGTTAAAGTTAAAGTTAAAGTTAAAGTTAAATTTAAAGTTATAGTTAAAGTTAAAGTTAAGTTAAAGTTAAAGTTAAAGTTAAGTTTAAAGTTAAAGCTAAAGTTAAAGGTAAAGTTAAAGTTAAAGTTGAAGTTAAAGTTTAAGTTAAAGTTAAAGTGAATGTTAAAGTTAAAGTGAAAGTTAAAGTGAATCTTAAAGTTAAAGTTAAATTTAAAGTTAAAGTGAATGTTAATGTTAAAGTTAAAGTGGAAGTTAAAGTGAAAGTTAAAGTTAAAGTTAAAGTGGAAGTTAAAGTTAAAGTTAAAATTAAAGTTAAAGTGGAAGTTAAAGTTAAAGTGGAAGTTAAAGTTAAAGTTAAAGTGAATGTTAAAGTTAAAGTGAATGTTAAAGTTAAAGTTTTGCTTACGATAGAAATTTTGTATGTGTCTATTTTTATGTATTACAAGTTTCTTCTTTTTATTAGTTTGATTTATGTTTTCTATGTTTCTATTTTCTACATTGTTTTTATATATCTTTTCTACCTTATAGGGAATTAATGTAAAATTATTGTTTTCATCAATATTTACTACTCTAAAGGATCCTTTATACCTACTATCTAACTTATGGCCTGATTCATTTTTTACTAACACTAAATTTCCTAAATTTATTTCTTTATATTGTGTTTTCCTACCATAAATCATTTTTTGTTTCTCCTTAGTCTGTTTTACTAATTTATATGCTCTATCTTGCGCTATTTATAACCTATACTTAATTTCTTTGTCGTAAGCCTCATAATTGTATAATGGGCTTACTGTGTTTTCTCTTAAAAATTCGTAAGTCTTGGGTTTTTTGGCAAATACTAGTTCGTATGGACAATAATTATGAACTCTAGATGGGGTAGTATTGTAACAATACGCAAAATATTCATCCCAATCATTTTTGTCAATGGATATGTAGGAACGTACGTATTCATTGAATGTTCTATGACTACGTTAAACAGTGCTTAAAATTAGATGGTGGTAAGGTGTTGATGTTTTATGGTTTATTTTTAGAAGCTTGCATAATTCTTCAAATACGCTATTTTTATATTCACTTCCCATTTCCGTTATAATTGTATTCATGCAACTATAAACTAGGATAAAATATTCGAATATCGCTTTGGCTATTGTTTTTGCGTGTTTACTGGGTATTGGTATTGCAACCAAATACCTAGTCAAGTCACATACTATAGTAACTGCATATTCATTTCCATTTTCCGTCATGGGAAGAGGGCCTATCGTATATCTTTGTACTGTGTCGAACCCTTTTGTGGGCGTTTCGGATATAATCATAGGCTCTTTCAAATTTTTAATTATTTTATTTTTATTACAATGAGCGCATTTTTTGATATATTTTCTGATATCATTTTTCATTCCTTTCCAATAGTATTTTTGTTTTATTTTACTTGTCATGCGATTTATTCCTGTGTGGCCACCAAAAACGGGATCATCATGAAATTTGTGAAGAATTTCTTTAATTTTTAAGCTGTTGCATAGATTTTATCGCGGGCTTGGCGACTAAATCAAAAAAACCGTAACGGATATTTGTCAAAAAGGGTTCGAAAAGGTTCGAAAAAGGTTTGGTGTTAGCAACTGGCCAAATACATAAAATTGGATCTCTATCATAAAGCTAAAGTTAAAGCTAAAGTTAAAGTTAAAGTTAGAGTAAAAGTTGAAATTAAAGTTAAAGTTAAAGTTAAATTTAAAGTTAAAGTTAAGTTAAAGTTAAACTTAAAGTTAAAGTTAAAGTAAAGTTAAATTTAAATTTAAAGTTAAAGTTAAAGTTAATATTAAAGTAAAAGTTAATTTTAATTTAAAATTAAATTTAAATTTAAAGTTAAAGTTAAATTTAAATTTAAAGTTAAAGTTAAAGTTAAAGTTAAATTTAAATTTAAATTTAAAGTTAAAGTTAAAGTTAAAGTTAATGTTAAAGTTAAAGTTAAAGTTAAAGTTAAATTTAAAGTTAAAGTTAAAGTTAAAGTTAAAGTTAATGTTAAAGTTAAAGTTAACGTTAAAGGTAAAGTTAAAATTAAAGTTAAAGTTAAAAGTAAAGTTAAAGTTAAAATTAAAGTTAAAGTTAAAGCTAAAGTTAAAGTTAAAGCTAAATTTAAAGTTAAAGTTATAGTTAAAGTTAAAGTTAAAGTTAAAGTTAAAGTCAAAGTTAAAGTTAAAGTTAAAATTAAAGTTAAAGTTGAAGTTAAGTTAAAGTTAAAGTTAAAGTTAAAGTTAAAGTTAAAGTTAATGTTAAAGTTAAAGTTAAAGTTGAAGTTAAAGTTAAAGTTAAAGTTAAAGTTAAGGTTAAATTTAAAGTTAAAGTTAAACTTAAAGTTAAAGTTAATGTTAAAGTTAAAGTTAAAGTTAAAATTAAAGTTAAAGTTAAAGTTAAAGTTAAAGTTAAAGTTAAAGTTAAAGTTAAAGCTAAATTTAAAGTTATAGTTAAAGTTAAAGTTAAAGTTAAAATTAAAGTTAAAGTTAAAATTAAAGTTAAAGTTAAAGTTTAAGTTTAAGTTTAAGTTTAAGTTAATGTTAAAGTTAAAGTTAAAGTTAAAGTTAAAGTTAAAGTTAAATTTAAAGTTAAAGTTAAAGTTCAAGTTAAAGTTAAAATTAAAGTTAAAGTTAAAGTTAAATTTAAAGTTAAAGTTAAAGTTAAAGTTAAAATTAAAGTTAAAGTTAAAGTTAAAGTTAAAGTTAAAGTTAAAGTTAAAATTAAGGTTAAAGTTAAAGTTAAAGTTAAAGTTAAAGTTAAAGTTAAAGTTAAAGTTAAAAGTAAAGTTAAAGTTAAAGTTAAAGTTAAGGCTAAAGTTAAAGTTAAAGCTAAATTTAAAGTTAAAGTTAAAGTTAAAGTTAAAGTCAAAGTTAAAGTTAAAGTTAAAGTTAAAATTAAAAGTAAAGTTAAAATTAAAGTTAAAGTTTAAAGTAAAGTTAAAGTTAAAGTTAAAGTTAAAGCTAAAGTCGAAGTTAAAGTTAAAATTAAAGTTAAAGTTAAAATTAAAGTTAAAAGTAAAGTTAAAGTTAAAGTTAAAGATAAAGCTAAAGCTAAAGTTAAAGTTAAACCTAAATTTAAAGTTAAAGTTAAAGTTAAAGTTAATGTTAAAGTTAAAGTTAAAGTTAAAGTTAAAGTTAATGTTAAAGTTAAAGTTAAATTTAAAGTTAAAGTTGAAGTTAAAATTAAAGTTAAAGTTAAAGTTAAAGTTAAAGTTAAAGTTAAAGTTAAAGTTAAAGTGGAAGTTAAAGTTAAAGTTAAAGTGGAAGTTAAAGTTAAAGTTAAAGTTAAAGTTAAAGTGAATGTTAAAGTTAAAGTTAAAGTTAAAGCTAAAGTGAATGTTAAAGTTAAAGTCAAAGTTAAGTCATAGAAATTTTGTATGTGTTTATATAGTTAAAGTGCTCTTATTCTATGAGTTTAAGTCTATTTTTATGTATTACAAGTTTCTTATTTTTATTAGTTTGATTTATGTTTTCTATGTTTCTATTTTCTACATTGTTTTTATCGATCTTTTCTACCTTATAGGGAATTAATGTAAAATTATTGTTTTCATCGATATTTACTACTCTAAAGGATCCTTTATACCTACTATCTAACTTATGCCCTGATTCATTTTTTACTAACACTAAATTTCCTAAATTTATTTCTTTATATTGTGTTTTCCTATCATAACTCATTTTTTGTTTCTCCTTAGTCTGTTTTACTAATTTATATGCTCTATCTTGCGCTATTTGTAACCTATACTTAATTTCTTTGTCGTAAGCCTCATAATTGTAAAATGGGCTTACTGTGTTTTCTCTTAAAAATTCGTAAGTCTGGGGTTTTTTGGCAAATACTAGTTCGTATGGACAATAATGATGAACTCTAGATGGGGTAGTATTGTAACAATACGCAAAATATTCATCCTAGTAATTTTTGTCAATGGATATGTAGGAACATGCGTATTCATTGAATGTTCTATGGCTGCGTTCAACAGTGCTTAAAGTTTGATGGTGGTAAGGTGTTGATGTTTTATGGTTTATTTTTAGAAGCTTGCATAATTCTTCAAATACGCTATTTTTATATTCGCTTCCCATTTCCGTTATAATTGTATTCACGCAACCATAAACTAGGATAAAATATTCGAATATCGCTTTGGTTATTGTTTTTGTGTGTTTGCTGGGTATTGGTATTGTAACCAAATACCTAGTCAAGTCACATACTATAGTAACTACATATTCATTTCCATTTTCCGTCATGGGAGGAGGGCCTATCGTATCTCTTTGTACTGTGTCGAACCCTTTTGTGGGCGTTTCGGTTATAATCATAGGCTCTTTCAAATTTTTAATTATTTTATTTTTATTAGAATGAGCGCATTTTTTGATATATTTTCTGATATCATTTTTCATTCCTTTCCAATAGTATTTTGCTTTTATTTTACTTGTCATGCGATTTATTCCTGTGTGGCCACCAAAAACAGGATCGTCATGAAATTTGTGAAGAATTTCTTTAATTTTTAAGCTGTTGCATAGATTTTATCGCGGGCTTGGTGACTAACTCAAAGAAACCTTAACGAATATTTGTCAAAAAGGGTTCGAAAAGGTTCGAAAATGGTTCGGTGTTAGCAACTGGCCAAATACATAAAATTGGATCTCTATCATAAAGTTAAAGCTAAAGTTAAAGTTAAAGTTAAATTTAAAGTTAAAGTTAAGTTAAAGTTAAACTTAAAGTTAAAGTTAAATTTAAAGTTAAAGTTAAAGTTAAAATTAAAGCTAAAGTTAAAGTTAAAGTTAAAGTTAAAGTTAAAGTTGAAGTTAAAGTTAAAGTTAAAGTTAAAGTTAAAGTTAAAGTTAAAGTTAAAGTTAAAGTTAAATTTAAAGTTAAAGTTAAAGTTAAAAGTAAAGTTAAAGTTGAAGTTAAAGTTAAAGTTAAAATTAAAGTTAAAGTTAAGGTTAAATCTAAATTTAAAGTTAAAGTTAAAGTTATAGGTAAAGTTAGAGTTAAAGATAAAGTTAAAGTTAAAGCTAAAGTTAAAGTTAAAGTTAAAGTTAAAGTTAAATTTAAAGTTATAGTTAAAGTTAAAGTTAAGTTAAAGTTAAAGTTAAAGTTAAGTTTAAAGTTAAAGCTAAAGTTAAAGGTAAAGTTAAAGTTAAAGTTGAAGTTAAAGTTTAAGTTAAAGTTAAAGTGAATGTTAAAGTTAAAGTGAAAGTTAAAGTGAATCTTAAAGTTAAAGTTAAATTTAAAGTTAAAGTGAATGTTAATGTTAAAGTTAAAGTTAAAGTTAAAGTGAAAGTTAAAGTTAAAGTTAAAGTGGAAGTTAAAGTTAAAGTTAAAATTAAAGTTAAAGTGGAAGTTAAAGTTAAAGTGGAAGTTAAAGTTAAAGTTAAAGTGAATGTTAAAGTTAAAGTGAATGTTAAAGTTAAAGTCAAAGTTAAAGTTAAAGTTTTGCTTACAATAGAAATTTTGTATGTGTCTATTTTTATGTATTACAAGTTTCTTCTTTTTATTAGTTTGATTTATGTTTTCTATGTTTCTATTTTCTACATTGTTTTTATATATCTTTTCTACCTTATAGGGAATTAATGTAAAATTATTGTTTTCATCAATATTTACTACTCTAAAGGATCCTTTATACCTACTATCTAACTTATGGCCTGATTCATTTTTTACTAACACTAAATTTCCTAAATTTATTTCTTTATATTGTGTTTTCCTATCATAAATCATTTTTTGTTTCTCCTTAGTCTGTTTTACTAATTTATATGCTCTATCTTGCGCTATTTGTAACCTATACTTAATTTCTTTGTCGTAAGCCTCATAATTGTATAATGGGCTTACTGTGTTTTCTCTTAAAAATTCGTAAGTCTGGGGTTTTTTGGCAAATACTAGTTCGTATGGACAATAATTATGAACTCTAGATGGGGTAGTATTGTAACAATACGCAAAATATTCATCCCAATCATTTTTGTCAATGGATATGTAGGAACGTACGTATTCATTGAATGTTCTATGACTACGTTAAACAGTGCTTAAAATTAGATGGTGGTAAGGTGTTGATGTTTTATGGTTTATTTTTAGAAGCTTGCATAATTCTTCAAATACGCTATTTTTATATTCACTTCCCATTTCCGTTATAATTGTATTCATGCAACTATAAACTAGGATAAAATATTCGAATATCGCTTTGGCTATTGTTTTTGCGTGTTTGCTGAGTATTGGTATTGCAACCAAATACCTAGTCAAGTCACATACTATAGTAACTGCATATTCATTTCCATTTTCCGTCATGGGAAGAGGGCCTATCGTATCTCTTTGTACTGTGTCGAACCCTTTTGTGGGCGTTTCGGATATAATCATAGGCTCTTTCAAATTTTTAATTATTTTATTTTTATTACAATGAGCGCATTTTTTGATATATTTTCTGATATCATTTTTCATTCTTTTCCATTAGTATTTTTGTTTTATTTTACTTGTCATGCGATTTATTCCTGTGTGGCCACCAAAAACGGGATCATCATGAAATTTGTGAAGAATTTCTTTAATTTTTAAGCTGTTGCATAGATTTTATCGCGGGCTTGGCGACTAAATCAAAAAAACCGTAACGGATATTTGTCAAAAAGGGTTCGAAAAGGTTCGAAAAAGGTTTGGTGTTAGCAACTGGCCAAATACATAAAATTGGATCTCTATCATAAAGCTAAAGTTAAAGCTAAAGTTAAAGTTAAAGTTAGAGTAAAAGTTAAAGTTAAAGTTAAAGTTAAATTTAAAGTTAAAGTTAAGTTAAAGTTAAACTTAAAGTTAAAGTTAAAGTAAAGTTAAATTTAAATTTAAAGTTAAAGTTAAAGTTAATATTAAAGTAAAAGTTAATTTTAATTTAAAATTAAATTTAAATTTAAAGTTAAAGTTAAATTTAAATTTAAAGTTAAAGTTAAAGTTAAATTTAAATTTAAATTTAAAGTTAAAGTTAAAGTTAATGTTAAAGTTAAAGTTAAAGTTAAAGTTAAAGTTAAATTTAAAGTTAAAGTTAAAGTTAATGTTAAAGTTAAAGTTAAAGTTAAAGGTAAAGTTAAAATTAAAGTTAAAGTTAAAGTTAAAGTTAAATTTAAATTTAAATTTAAAGTTAAAGTTAAAGTTAAAGTTAAAGTTAAAGTTAATGTTAAAGATAAAGTTAAAGTTAAAGTTAAAGTTAAAGTTAAATTTAAAGTTAAAGTTAAAGTTAATGTTAAAGTTAAAGTTAAAGTTAAAGGTAAAGTTAAAATTAAAGTTAAAGTTAAAGTTAAAGTTAAAGTTAAATTTAAATTTAAATTTAAAGTTAAAGTTAAATTTAAAGTTAAAGTTAAAGTTAAATTTAAATTTAAAGTTAAAGTTAAAGTTAAAGTTAAATTTAAATTTAAATTTAAAGTTAAAGTTAAAGTTAAAGTTAAAGTTAATGTTAAAGTTAAAGTTAAAGGTAAGTTAAAGTTAAACTTAAAGTTAAAGTTAAAGTAAAGTTAAATTTAAATTTAAAGTTAAAGTTAAAGTTAATATTAAAGTAAAAGTTAATTTTAATTTAAAATTAAATTTAAATTTAAAGTTAAAGTTAAAGTTAAATTTAAATTTAAAGTTAAAGTTAAAGTTAAAGTTAAAGTTAAATTTAAATTTAAAGTTAAAGTTAAATTTAAAGTTAAAGTTAAAGTTAAATTTAAATTTAAAGTTAAAGTTAAAATTAAATTTAAATTTAAATTTAAAGTTAAAGTTAAAGTTAAAGTTAATGTTAAAGTTAAAGTTAAAGTTAAGTTAAAGTTAAACTTAAAGTTAAAGTTAAAGTAAAGTTAAATTTAAATTTAAAGTTAAAGTTAAAGTTAAAGTTAATATTAAAGTAAAAGTTAATTTTAATTTAAAATTAAATTTAAATTTAAAGTTAAAGTTAAAGGTAAAGTTAAAATTAAAGTTAAAGTTAAAGTTAAAGTTAAATTTAAATTTAAAGTTAAAGTTAAATTTAAAGTTAAAGTTAAAGTTAAATTTAAATTTAAAGTTAAAGTTAAAGTTAAAGTTAAATTTAAATTTAAATTTAAAGTTAAAGTTAAAGTTAAAGTTAATGTTAATGTTAAAGTTAAAGTTAAAGTTAAGTTAAAGTTAAACTTAAAGTTAAAGTTAAAGTAAAGTTAAATTTAAATTTAAAGTTAAAGTTAAAGTTAAAGTTAATATTAAAGTAAAAGTTAATTTTAATTTAAAATTAAATTTAAATTTAAAGTTAAAGTTAAATTTAAATTTAAAGTTAAAGTTAAAGTTAAATTTAAATTTAAATTTAAAGTTAAAGTTAAAGTTAAAGTTAAAGTTAAAGTTAATGTTAAAGTTAAAGTTAAAGTTAAAGTTAAAGTTAAAGTTAAATTTAAAGTTAAAGTTAAAGTTAATGTTAAAGTTAAAGTTAAAGTTAAAGTTAAAGTTAAAGTTAAATTTAAAGTTAAAGTTAAAGTTAATGTTAAAGTTAAAGTTAAAGTTAAAGTTAAAGTCAAAGTTAAAGTTAAAGTTAAAGTTAAAGTTAAAGTTAAAATTAAAGTTAAAGTTAATATTAAAGTAAAAGTTAATTTTAATTTAAAATTAAATTTAAATTTAAAGTTAAAGTTAAATTTAAATTTAAAGTTAAAGTTAAATTTAAATTTAAATTTAAAGTTAAAGTTAAAGTTAAAGTTAAAGTTAATGTTAAAGTTAAAGTTAAAGTTAAAGTTAAAGTTAAAGTTAAAGTTAAATTTAAAGTTAAAGTTAAAGTTAATGTTAAAGTTAAAGTTAAAGTTAAAGTTAAATTTAAAGTTAAAGTTAAAGTTAATGTTAAAGTTAAAGTTAAAATTAAAGTTAAAGTCAAAGTTAAAGTTAAAGTTAAAGTTAAAGTTAAAGTTAAAATTAAAGTTAAAGTTAAAATTAAAGTTAAATTTAAAGTTAAAGTTGAAGTTAAGGTTAAGTTTAAAGTTAAAGCTAAAGTTAAAGTTAAAGTTGAAGTTAAAGTTAAAGTTAAAGTTAGAGTTAAAGTTAAAGTTAAATTTAAAGTTAGAGTTAAGTTAAAGTTAAACTTAAAGTTAAAGTTAAAGTTAGAGTTAAAGTTAAAGTTAAAGTTAAAGTTAAAGTTAAAGTTAAATTTAAAGTTAAAGTTAAGTTAAAGTTAAAGTTAAAAGTAAAGTTAAAGTTAAAGTTAAAGTTAAAGTTAAAGTTAAAGTTAAAGTTAATGTTAAAGTTAAAGTTAAAGTTAAAGTTAAAGTTAAAGTTAAGTTAAAGTTAAAGTTAAAGTTAAAGTTAAAGTTAAAGTTAAAGTAATTGTTAATGTTAAATTTAAAGTTAAAGTTAAAGTTAAATTTAAAGTTAAAGTTAAAGTTAAAGTTAAAGTTAAAGTTAAGCTAAAGTTAAAGTTAAAGTTAAAGTTAAAGTTAAAGTTAAAGTTAATGTTAATGTTAAAGTTAAAGTTAAAGTTAAAGTTAAATTTAAAGTTAAAGTTAAAGTTAAAGTTAAAGTTAAAGTTAAATTTAAAGTTAAAGTTAAGCTAAAGTTAAAGTTAAAGTTAAAAGTAAAGTTAAAGTTAAAGTTAAAGTTAAAGTTAATGTTAAAGTTAAAGTTAAAGTTAAAGTTAAAGTTGAAGTTAAAGTTAAAGTTAAATTTAAAGTTAAAGTTAAGTTAAAGTTAAACTTAAAGTTAAATTTAAAGTTAAAGTTAAAGTTAAAGTTAAATTTAAAGTTAAAGTTAAAGTTAAAGTTAAAGTTAAAGTTAAAGTTAAAATTAAAGTTAAAGTTGAAGTTAATTTAAAGTTAAAGTTAAAGTTAAGGTTAAAGTTAAAGTTAAAGTTAAAGTTAATGTTAAAGTTAAACTTAAATTTAAAGTTAAAGTTAAAGCTAAATTTAAAGTTAAAGTTAAAGTTATAGTTAAAGTTAAAGTTAAAGTTAAAGTTAAAGTCAAAGTTGAAGCTAAAGTTAAAGTTAAAGTGGAAGTTAAAGTTAAAGTTAAAGTTAAAGTTAAAGTGAATGTTAAAGTTAAAGTTAAAGTTAAAGTTAAAGTTAAAGTTAAAGTTAAAGTTAAAGTTAAAGCTAAAGTGAATGTTAAAGTTATAGTCAAAGTTAAAGTTAAGGTTTTGCTTACAATAGAAATTTTGTATGTTTTTATAAAGTTAAAGTGCTCTTATTCTATGAGTTTAAGTCTATTTTTATGTATTACAAGTTTCTTATTTTTATTAGTTTGATTTATGTTTTCTATGTTTCTATTTTCTACATTGTTTTTATCGATCTTTTCTACCTTATAGGGAATTAATGTAAAATTATTGTTTTCATCGATATTTACTACTCTAAAGGATCCTTTATACCTACTATCTAACTTATGCCCTGATTCATTTTTTACTAACACTAAATTTCCTAAATTTATTTCTTTATATTGTGTTTTCCTATCATAACTCATTTTTTGTTTCTCCTTAGTCTGTTTTACTAATTTATATGCTCTATCTTGCGCTATTTGTAACCTATACTTAATTTCTTTGTCGTAAGCCTCATAATTGTATAACGGGCTTACTGTGTTTTCTCTTAAAAATTCGTAAGTCTGGGGTTTTTTGGCAAATACTAGTTCGTATGGACAATAATGATGAACTCTAGATGGGGTAGTATTGTAACAATACGCAAAATATTCATCCTAGTAATTTTTGTCAATGGATATGTAGGAACATGCGTATTCATTGAATGTTCTATGGCTGCGTTCAACAGTGCTTAAAGTTTGATGGTGGTAAGGTGTTGATGTTTTATGGTTTATTTTTAGAAGCTTGCATAATTCTTCAAATACGCTATTTTTATATTCGCTTCCCATTTCCGTTATAATTGTATTCACGCAACCATAAACTAGGATAAAATATTCGAATATCGCTTTGGTTATTGTTTTTGCGTGTTTGCTGGGTATTGGTATTGTAACCAAATACCTAGTCAAGTCACATACTATAGTAACTACATATTCATTTCCATTTTCCGTCATGGGAGGAGGGCCTATCGTATCTCTTTGTACTGTGTCGAACCCTTTTGTGGGCGTTTCGGTTATAATCATAGGCTCTTTCAAATTTTTAATTATTTTATTTTTATTACAATGAGCGCATTTTTTGATATATTTTCTGATATCATTTTTCATTCCTTTCCAATAGTATTTTGCTTTTATTTTACTTGTCATGCGTTTTATTCCTGTGTGGCCACCAAAAACAGGATCGTCATGAAATTTGTGAAGAATTTCTTTAATTTTTAAGCTGTTGCATAGATTTTATCGCGGGCTTGGTGACTAACTCAAAGAAACCTTAACGAATATTTGTCAAAAAGGGTTCGAAAAGGTTCGAAAAAGGTTCGGTGTTAGCAACTGGCCAAATACATAAAATTGGATCTCTATCATAAAGTTAAAGCTAAAGTTAAAGTTAAAGTTAAATTTAAAGTTAAAGTTAAGTTAAAGTTAAACTTAAAGTTAAAGTTAAAGTTAAATTTAAAGTTAAAGTTAAAATTAAAGCTAAAGTTAAAGTTAAAGTTAAAGTTAAAGTTAAAGTTAAAGTTGAAGTTAAAGTTAAAGTTAAAGTTAAATTTAAAGTTAAAGTTAAAGTTAAAGTTAAAAGTAAAGTTAAAGTTGAAGTTAAAGTTAAAGTTAAGTTTAAAGTTAAAGCTAAAGTTAAAGGTAAAGTTAAAGTTAAAGTTAAAGTTGAAGTTAAAGTTTAAGTTAAAGTTAAAGTGAATGTTAAAGTTAAAGTGAAAGTTAAAGTGAATCTTAAAGTTAAAGTTAAATTTAAAGTTAAAGTGAATGTTAATGTTAAAGTTAAAGTTAAAGTTAAAGTGGAAGTTAAAGTTAAAATTAAAGTTAAAGTGGAAGTTAAAGTTAAAGTGGAAGTTAAAGTTAAAGTTAAAGTGAATGTTAAAGTTAAAGTTAAAGTTAAAGTCAAAGTTAAAGTTAAAGTTTTGCTTACAATAGAAATTTTGTATGTGTTTATAAAGTTAAAGTGCTCTTATTCTATGAGTTTAAGTCTATTTTTATGTATTACAAGTTTCTTCTTTTTATTAGTTTGATTTATGTTTTCTATGTTTCTATTTTCTACATTGTTTTTATATATCTTTTCTACCTTATAGGGAATTAATGTAAAATTATTGTTTTCATCAATATTTACTACTCTAAAGGATCCTTTATACCTACTATCTAACTTATGGCCTGATTCATTTTTTACTAACACTAAATTTCCTAAATTTATTTCTTTATATTGTGTTTTCCTATCATAAATCATTTTTTGTTTCTCCTTAGTCTGTTTTACTAGTTTATATGCTCTATCTTGCGCTATTTGTAACCTATACTTAATTTCTTTATCGTAAGCCTCATAATTGTATAATGGGCTTACTGTGTTTTCTCTTAAAAATTCGTAAGTCTGGGGTTTTTTGGCAAATACTAGTTCGTATGGACAATAATTATGAACTCTAGATGGGGTAGTATTGTAACAATACGCAAAATATTCATCCCAATCATTTTTGTCAATGGATATGTAGGAACGTACGTATTCATTGAATGTTCTATGACTACGTTCAACAGTGCTTAAAATTTGATGGTGGTAAGGTGTTGATGTTTTATGGTGTATTTTTAGAAGCTTGCATAATTCTTCAAATACGCTATTTTTATATTCACTTCCCATTTCCGTTATAATTGTATTCATGCAACCATAAACTAGGATAAAATATTCGAATATCGCTTTGGCTATTGTTTTTGCGTGTTTGCTGGGTATTGGTATTGCAACCAAATACCTAGTCAAATCACATACTATAGTAACTGCATACTCATTTCCATTTTCCGTCATGGGAAGAGGGCCTATCGTATCTCTTTGTACTGTGTCGAACCCTTTTGTGGGCGTTTCAGTTATAATCATAGGCTCTTTCAAATTTTTAATTATTTTATTTTTATTACAATGAGCGCATTTTTTGATATATTTTCTGATATCATTTTTCATTCCTTTCCAATAGTATTTTTGTTTTATTTTACTTGTCATGCGATTTATTCCTGTGTGGCCACCAAAAACAGGATCATCATGAAATTTGTGAAGAATTTCTTTAATTTTTAAGCTGTTGCATAGATTTTATCGCGGGCTTGGCGACTAAATCAAAAAAACCGTAACGGATATTTGTCAAAAAGTGTTCGAAAAGGTTCGAAAAAGGTTTGGTGTTAGCAACTGGCCAAATTACATAAAATTGGATCTCTATCATAAAGCTAAAGTTAAAGCTAAAGTTAAAGTTAAAGTTAAAGTTAGAGTAAAAGTTAAAGTTAAAGTTAAATTTAAAGTTAAAGTTAAGTTAAAGTTAAACTTAAAGTTAAAGTTAAATTTAAATTTAAAGTTAAAGTTAAAGTTAAAGTTAAAGTTAATGTTAAAGTAAAAGTTAAAGTTAAATTTAAAGTTAAATTTAAATTTAAAGTTAAAGTTAAAGTTAAAGTTAAAGTTAAATTTCAATTTAAAGTTAAAGTTAAAGTTAAAGTTAAATTTAAATTTAAATTTAAAGTTAAAGTTAAAGTTAAAGTTAAAGTTAATGTTAAAGTTAAAGTTAAAGTTGAAGTTAAAGTTAAAGTTAAAGTTAAAGTTAAAGTTAAATTTAAAGTTAAAGTTAAAGTTAAAGTTAAAGTTAAAGTTAATGTTAAAGTTAAAGTTAAAACAAGTAAGGAAGGCTAAGTTCGGGTGTAACCGAACATAACATACTCAGTTGAGAGCTATGGAGACAAAATAAGGAAAATCAATCTGGGGTAACCCTGGAATGTGGTTGTATAACATGTGTATCAAATGAAAGGTATTAAAGAGTATTTTAAGGGAGAGTAGGCCATAGTTCTATGGATGAACGCCATTTAGGGATATCGCCATAAAGGTAGACAGGGCTGACTCTAGAATTTGTTTGTACGATATGGGTATCAAATGAAAGGTGTTACTGAGCATTTTAAGAGGGAGTGGGCCTTAGGTCTATCGGTGGACGCCTTTTCGAGATGTCCCCATTAAGGTGGACCAGGGGTGATTCTATAATGTGTTTGTACGATATGGGTATCAAATGAAAGCTGTTAATGAGTATTTTGAAAAGGAGTGATCCTTAGTTCCATAGGTGGACGCCGTTTCGAGATATCGCCATAAAGGTGGACCAGGGGTGTCTGTACGATATGTGCATCAAACGAAAGGTGTTACTGAGCATTTTAAGAGGGAGTGTGCATTAGGTCTATAGGTGGACGCCCTTTCGAGATATCGCCATTAGGGTGGGCCAGGGGTGACTCTAGAATGTTTGTACGATATGGGTATCAAACGAAAGGTGTTACTGAGCATTTTAAGAGGGAGTGGGCATTAGGTCTATAGGTGGACGCCTTTTCGAGATATCGCCATTAGGGTGGGCCAGGGGTGACTCTAGAATGTGTTTGTACGATATGGGTATCAAATGAAAGGTGGTAATGAGTATTTTAAAAGGGAGTAATCCTTAGTTCTATAGGTGGACGCCTTTTCGAGATATCGCCATTAGGGTGGGCCAGGTGTGACTCTAGAATGTTTGTACGATATGGGTATCAAACGAAAGGTGTTACTGAGCATTTTAAGAGGGAGTGGGCATTAGGTCTATAGGTGGACGCCTTTTCGAGATATCGCCATTAGGGTGGGACAGGGGTGACTCTAGAATGTTTGTACGATATGGGTATCAAACGAAAGGTGTTACTGAGCATTTTAAGAGGGAGTGGACACTAGGTCTATAGGTGGACGCCTTTTCGAGATATCGCCATTAGGGTGGGCCAGGGGTGACTCTAGAATGTTTGTACGATATGGGTATCAAATGAAAGGTGGTAATGAGTATTTTAAAAGGGAGTAATCCTTAGTTCTATAGGTGGACGCCTTTTCGAAATATCGCCATTAGGGTGGGCCAGGTGTGACTCTAGAATGTTTGTACGATATGGGTATCAAACGAAAGCTGTTACTGAGCATTTTAAGAGGGAGTGGGCATTAGGTCTATAGGTGGACGCCTTTTCGAGATATCGCCATTAGGGTGGGCCAGGGGTGACTCTAGAATGTTTGTACGATATGGGTATCAAACGAAAGGTGTTACTGAGCATTTTAAGAGGGAGTGGACACTAGGTCTATAGGTGGACGCCTTTTCGAGATATCGCCATTAGGGTGGGCCAGGGTGACTCTAGAATGTGTTTGTACGATATGGGTATCAAATGAAAGGTGGTAATGAGTATTTTAAAAGGGAGTAATCCTTAGTTCTATAGGTGGACGCCTTTTCGAAATATCGCCATTAGGGTGGGCCAGGTGTGACTCTAGAATGTTTGTACGATATGGGTATCAAACGAAAGCTGTTACTGAGCATTTTAAGAGGGAGTGGGCATTAGGTCTATAGGTGGACGCCTTTTCGAGATATCGCCATTAGGGTGGGCCAGGGGTGACTCTAGAATGTTTGTACGATATGGGTATCAAACGAAAGGTGTTACTGAGCATTTTAAGAGGGAGTGGACACTAGGTCTATAGGTGGACGCCTTTTCGAGATATCGCCATTAGGGTGGGCCAGGGGTGACTCTAGAGTGTTTGTACGATATGGGTATCAAACGAAAGGTGTTACTGAGCATTTTAAGAGGGAGGGGCATTAGGTCTATAGGTGGACGCCTTTTCGAGATATCGCCATTAGGGTGGGACAGGGGTGACTCTGGTATGTTTTTGTACGATATGGATATCAAATTAAAGGTATTAATGAGGGTTTTAAAAGCGAGTGGCCCTTAGATGTATATGTGAAGGCGTTCTCGCGATATCGACCAAAATGTGGACCAGGTGATCCAGAAAATCATCTGTCGGGTACTGCTAATTTATTTATATATGCAATACCACTAACAGTATTCCTGCGAAGATTCCAAGGGCTGTTGATTTCGCCTTGTAGAACTTTTTCATTTTCTTCTACTTAATATGGTAGGTGTCACACCCATTTTACAAAGGTTTTTCCAAAGTTATATTTTGCGTCAATAAACCAATCCAGTTACCATGTTTCATCCCTTTTTTTCGTGTTTGGTATAGAATTATGGCATTTTTTTCATTTTTCGTAATTTTCGATATCGATAAAGTGGGCGTGGTTATGGTCAGATTTCGCCCATTTTTTATACCAAGAAAAAGTGAGCTCAGGTAAGTACGTGGGCTAAGTTTAGTAAAGATATATCGGATTTTGCTCAAGTTATTGTGTTAATGGCCGAGCGGAAGGACAGACGGTGGACTGTGTATAAAAACTGGGCGTGGCTTCCACCGATTTCGCCCATTTTCACAGAGAACAGTTACCGCCATAGAATCTATGCTCCTACCAAATTTGAGAAGGATTGGTAAATTTTTGTTCGACTTATGGCAATAAAAGTATTCTAGACAAACTAAATGAAAATGGGCGGAGCCACGCCCATTTTGAAATTTTCTTTTATTTTTGTATTTTGTTGCATCATATCATTACTGGAGTTGAATTTTGACTTAATTTACTTATATACATTAAAGATATTAAATTTTTTGTTAAAATTTGAATTTAAAAAAATTTTTTTTTAAAAAGTGGGCGTGTTCTTCATCCAATTTTGCTCATTTTTATTTAGCACATATAGAGTAATAGTAGTAACGTTCCTGCCAAATTTCATCATGATATCTTCAACGACTGCCAAATTACAGCTTGCAAAACTTTTAAATTACCTTCTTGTAAAAGTGGGCGGTGCCACGCCCATTGTCCAAAATCTTACTAATTTTCTATTCTGCGTCATAAGTTCAACCCATCTACCAAGTTTCGTCGCTTTATCTGTCTTTTGTAATGAGTTATCGCACTTTTTCGGTTTTTCGAAATTTTCGATATCGAAAAAGTGGGCGTGGTTATAGTCCGATATCGTTCATTTTAAATAGCGATCTGAGATGAGTGCTCAGGAACCTACATACCATATTTCATCAAGATACCTCAAAATTTACTCAAGTTATCGTGTTAACGGACGGACGGACGGACATGGCTCAATCAAATTTTTTTTCGATCCTGATTATTTTGATATATGGAAGTCTATATCTATCTCGATTCCTTTATATATGTACAACCAACCGTTATCCAATCAAACTTAATATACTCTGTGAGCTCTGCTCAACTGAGTATAATTAAAGGTAAAGTTAAAATTAAAGTTAAAGTTAAAAGTAAAGTTAAAGTTAAAATTAAAGTTAAAGTTAAAATTAAAGCTAAAGTTAAAGTTAAAGTTAAAGCTAAATTTAAAGTTAAAGTTAAAGTTAAAGTTAAAGTTGAAGTTAAGTTAAAGTTAAAGTTAAAGTTAAAGTTTAAGTTAAATTTAAATTTAAAGTTAAAGTTAAGGTTAAAGTTAAAGTTAAAGTTAAAGTTAAAGTTAAAGTTAAAGTTAATGTTAAAGTTAAAGTTAAAGTTAAAATTAAAGTTAAAGCTAAAGTTAAAGTTAAAGTTAAAGTTAAAGTTAAAAGTAAAGTTAAAGTTAAAGTTAAAGTTAAAGCTAAAGTTAAAGTTAAAGTTAAAGTTAAAGTTAAAGCTAAATTTAAAGTTATAGTTAAAGTTAAAGTTAAAGTTAAAGTTAAAGTTAAAGTTAAAGTTAAAGTTAAAGTTAAAATTAAAGTTAAAGTTAAAATTAAAGTTAAAGTTAAAGTTAAAGTTAAAGTTAAAGTTTAAGTTTAAGTTTAAGTTTAAGTTAATGTTAAAGTTAAAGTTAAAGTTAAATTTAAAGTTAAAGTTAAAGTTGAAGTTAAAGTTAAAATTAAAGTTAAAGTTAAAGTTAAAGTTAAATTTAAAGTTAAAGTTAAAGTTAAAGTTAAATTTAAAGTTAAAGTTAAAGTTAAAATTAAAGTTAAAGTTAAAGTTAAAGTTAAAGTTAAAATTAAAGTTAAAGTTAAAGTTAAAAGTAAAGTTAAAGTTAAAGCTAAAGTTAAAGTTAAAGTTAAAGTTAAAGCTAAATTTAAAGTTAAAGTTAAAGTTAAAGTCAAAGTTAAAGTTAAAGTTAAAGTTAAAATTAAAAGTAAATTTAAAATTAAAGTTAAAGTTAAAGTTAAAGTTAAAGTTAAAGTTAAAGTTAAAGTTAAAGTTAAAATTAAAGTTAAAGTTAAAATTAAAGTTAAAGTTAAAGTTAAAGTTAAAGTTAAAGTTTAAGTTTAAGTTTAAGTTTAAGTTAATGTTAAAGTTAAAGTTAAAGTTAAATTTAAAGTTAAAGTTAAAGTTGAAGTTAAAGTTAAAGTTAAAGTTAAATTTAAAGTTAAAGTTAAAGTTAAAGTTAAAAGTAAAGTTAAAGTTGAAGTTAAAGTTAAAGTTAAGTTTAAAGTTAAAGCTAAAGTTAAAGGTAAAGTTAAAGTTAAAGTTAAAGTTGAAGTTAAAGTTTAAGTTAAAGTTAAAGTGAATGTTAAAGTTAAAGTGAAAGTTAAAGTGAATCTTAAAGTTAAAGTTAAATTTAAAGTTAAAGTGAATGTTAATGTTAAAGTTAAAGTTAAAGTTAAAGTGGAAGTTAAAGTTAAAATTAAAGTTAAAGTGGAAGTTAAAGTTAAAGTGGAAGTTAAAGTTAAAGTTAAAGTGAATGTTAAAGTTAAAGTTAAAGTTAAAGTCAAAGTTAAAGTTAAAGTTTTGCTTACAATAGAAATTTTGTATGTGTTTATAAAGTTAAAGTGCTCTTATTCTATGAGTTTAAGTCTATTTTTATGTATTACAAGTTTCTTCTTTTTATTAGTTTGATTTATGTTTTCTATGTTTCTATTTTCTACATTGTTTTTATATATCTTTTCTACCTTATAGGGAATTAATGTAAAATTATTGTTTTCATCAATATTTACTACTCTAAAGGATCCTTTATACCTACTATCTAACTTATGGCCTGATTCATTTTTTACTAACACTAAATTTCCTAAATTTATTTCTTTATATTGTGTTTTCCTATCATAAATCATTTTTTGTTTCTCCTTAGTCTGTTTTACTAGTTTATATGCTCTATCTTGCGCTATTTGTAACCTATACTTAATTTCTTTGTCGTAAGCCTCATAATTGTATAATGGGCTTACTGTGTTTTCTCTTAAAAATTCGTAAGTCTGGGGTTTTTTGGCAAACACTAGTTCGTATGGACAATAATTATGAACTCTAGATGGGGTAGTATTGTAACAATACGCAAAATATTCATCCCAATCATTTTTGTCAATGGATATGTAGGAACGTACGTATTCATTGAATGTTCTATGACTACGTTCAACAGTGCTTAAAATTTGATGGTGGTAAGGTGTTGATGTTTTATGGTGTATTTTTAGAAGCTTGCATAATTCTTCAAATACGCTATTTTTATATTCACTTCCCATTTCCGTTATAATTGTATTCATGCAACCATAAACTAGGATAAAATATTCGAATATCGCTTTGGCTATTGTTTTTGCGTGTTTGCTGGGTATTGGTATTGCAACCAAATACCTAGTCAAATCACATACTATAGTAACTGCATACTCATTTCCATTTTCCGTCATGGGAAGAGGGCCTATCGTATCTCTTTGTACTGTGTCGAACCCTTTTGTGGGCGTTTCAGTTATAATCATAGGCTCTTTCAAATTTTTAATTATTTTATTTTTATTACAATGAGCGCATTTTTTGATATATTTTCTGATATCATTTTTCATTCCTTTCCAATAGTATTTTTGTTTTATTTTACTTGTCATGCGATTTATTCCTGTGTGGCCACCAAAAACAGGATCATCATGAAATTTGTGAAGAATTTCTTTAATTTTTAAGCTGTTGCATAGATTTTATCGCGGGCTTGGCGACTAAATCAAAAAAACCGTAACGGATATTTGTCAAAAAGTGTTCGAAAAGGTTCGAAAAAGGTTTGGTGTTAGCAACTGGCCAAATTACATAAAATTGGATCTCTATCATAAAGCTAAAGTTAAAGCTAAAGTTAAAGTTAAAGTTAAAGTTAGAGTAAAAGTTAAAGTTAAAGTTAAATTTAAAGTTAAAGTTAAGTTAAAGTTAAACTTAAAGTTAAAGTTAAATTTAAATTTAAAGTTAAAGTTAAAGTTAAAGTTAAAGTTAATGTTAAAGTAAAAGTTAAAGTTAAATTTAAAGTTAAATTTAAATTTAAAGTTAAAGTTAAAGTTAAAGTTAAAGTTAAATTTCAATTTAGAGTTAAAGTTAAAGTTAAAGTTAAATTTAAATTTAAATTTAAAGTTAAAGTTAAAGTTAAAGTTAAAGTTAATGTTAAAGTTAAAGTTAAAGTTGAAGTTAAAGTTAAAGTTAAAGTTAAAGTTAAAGTTAAATTTAAAGTTAAAGTTAAAGTTAAAGTTAAAGTTAAAGTTAATGTTAAAGTTAAAGTTAAAACAAGTAAGGAAGGCTAAGTTCGGGTGTAACCGAACATAACATACTCAGTTGAGAGCTATGGAGACAAAATAAGGAAAATCAATCTGGGGTAACCCTGGAATGTGGTTGTATAACATGTGTATCAAATGAAAGGTATTAAAGAGTATTTTAAGGGAGAGTAGGCCATAGTTCTATGGATGAACGCCATTTAGGGATATCGCCATAAAGGTAGACAGGGCTGACTCTAGAATTTGTTTGTACGATATGGGTATCAAATGAAAGGTGTTACTGAGCATTTTAAGAGGGAGTGGGCCTTAGGTCTATCGGTGGACGCCTTTTCGAGATGTCCCCATTAAGGTGGACCAGGGGTGATTCTATAATGTGTTTGTACGATATGGGTATCAAATGAAAGCTGTTAATGAGTATTTTGAAAAGGAGTGATCCTTAGTTCCATAGGTGGACGCCGTTTCGAGATATCGCCATAAAGGTGGACCAGGGGTGTCTGTACGATATGTGCATCAAACGAAAGGTGTTACTGAGCATTTTAAGAGGGAGTGTGCATTAGGTCTATAGGTGGACGCCCTTTCGAGATATCGCCATTAGGGTGGGCCAGGGGTGACTCTAGAATGTTTGTACGATATGGGTATCAAACGAAAGGTGTTACTGAGCATTTTAAGAGGGAGTGGGCATTAGGTCTATAGGTGGACGCCTTTTCGAGATATCGCCATTAGGGTGGGCCAGGGGTGACTCTAGAATGTGTTTGTACGATATGGGTATCAAATGAAAGGTGGTAATGAGTATTTTAAAAGGGAGTAATCCTTAGTTCTATAGGTGGACGCCTTTTCGAGATATCGCCATTAGGGTGGGCCAGGTGTGACTCTAGAATGTTTGTACGATATGGGTATCAAACGAAAGGTGTTACTGAGCATTTTAAGAGGGAGTGGGCATTAGGTCTATAGGTGGACGCCTTTTCGAGATATCGCCATTAGGGTGGGACAGGGGTGACTCTAGAATGTTTGTACGATATGGGTATCAAACGAAAGGTGTTACTGAGCATTTTAAGAGGGAGTGGACACTAGGTCTATAGGTGGACGCCTTTTCGAGATATCGCCATTAGGGTGGGCCAGGGGTGACTCTAGAATGTTTGTACGATATGGGTATCAAATGAAAGGTGGTAATGAGTATTTTAAAAGGGAGTAATCCTTAGTTCTATAGGTGGACGCCTTTTCGAAATATCGCCATTAGGGTGGGCCAGGTGTGACTCTAGAATGTTTGTACGATATGGGTATCAAACGAAAGCTGTTACTGAGCATTTTAAGAGGGAGTGGGCATTAGGTCTATAGGTGGACGCCTTTTCGAGATATCGCCATTAGGGTGGGCCAGGGGTGACTCTAGAATGTTTGTACGATATGGGTATCAAACGAAAGGTGTTACTGAGCATTTTAAGAGGGAGTGGACACTAGGTCTATAGGTGGACGCCTTTTCGAGATATCGCCATTAGGGTGGGCCAGGGTGACTCTAGAATGTGTTTGTACGATATGGGTATCAAATGAAAGGTGGTAATGAGTATTTTAAAAGGGAGTAATCCTTAGTTCTATAGGTGGACGCCTTTTCGAAATATCGCCATTAGGGTGGGCCAGGTGTGACTCTAGAATGTTTGTACGATATGGGTATCAAACGAAAGCTGTTACTGAGCATTTTAAGAGGGAGTGGGCATTAGGTCTATAGGTGGACGCCTTTTCGAGATATCGCCATTAGGGTGGGCCAGGGGTGACTCTAGAATGTTTGTACGATATGGGTATCAAACGAAAGGTGTTACTGAGCATTTTAAGAGGGAGTGGACACTAGGTCTATAGGTGGACGCCTTTTCGAGATATCGCCATTAGGGTGGGCCAGGGGTGACTCTAGAGTGTTTGTACGATATGGGTATCAAACGAAAGGTGTTACTGAGCATTTTAAGAGGGAGGGGCATTAGGTCTATAGGTGGACGCCTTTTCGAGATATCGCCATTAGGGTGGGACAGGGGTGACTCTGGTATGTTTTTGTACGATATGGATATCAAATTAAAGGTATTAATGAGGGTTTTAAAAGCGAGTGGCCCTTAGATGTATATGTGAAGGCGTTCTCGCGATATCGACCAAAATGTGGACCAGGTGATCCAGAAAATCATCTGTCGGGTACTGCTAATTTATTTATATATGCAATACCACTAACAGTATTCCTGCGAAGATTCCAAGGGCTGTTGATTTCGCCTTGTAGAACTTTTTCATTTTCTTCTACTTAATATGGTAGGTGTCACACCCATTTTACAAAGGTTTTTCCAAAGTTATATTTTGCGTCAATAAACCAATCCAGTTACCATGTTTCATCCCTTTTTTTCGTGTTTGGTATAGAATTATGGCATTTTTTTCATTTTTCGTAATTTTCGATATCGATAAAGTGGGCGTGGTTATGGTCAGATTTCGCCCATTTTTTATACCAAGAAAAAGTGAGCTCAGGTAAGTACGTGGGCTAAGTTTAGTAAAGATATATCGGATTTTGCTCAAGTTATTGTGTTAATGGCCGAGCGGAAGGACAGACGGTGGACTGTGTATAAAAACTGGGCGTGGCTTCCACCGATTTCGCCCATTTTCACAGAGAACAGTTACCGCCATAGAATCTATGCTCCTACCAAATTTGAGAAGGATTGGTAAATTTTTGTTCGACTTATGGCAATAAAAGTATTCTAGACAAACTAAATGAAAATGGGCGGAGCCACGCCCATTTTGAAATTTTCTTTTATTTTTGTATTTTGTTGCATCATATCATTACTGGAGTTGAATTTTGACTTAATTTACTTATATACATTAAAGATATTAAATTTTTTGTTAAAATTTGAATTTAAAAAAATTTTTTTTTAAAAAGTGGGCGTGTTCTTCATCCAATTTTGCTCATTTTTATTTAGCACATATAGAGTAATAGTAGTAACGTTCCTGCCAAATTTCATCATGATATCTTCAACGACTGCCAAATTACAGCTTGCAAAACTTTTAAATTACCTTCTTGTAAAAGTGGGCGGTGCCACGCCCATTGTCCAAAATCTTACTAATTTTCTATTCTGCGTCATAAGTTCAACCCATCTACCAAGTTTCGTCGCTTTATCTGTCTTTTGTAATGAGTTATCGCACTTTTTCGGTTTTTCGAAATTTTCGATATCGAAAAAGTGGGCGTGGTTATAGTCCGATATCGTTCATTTTAAATAGCGATCTGAGATGAGTGCTCAGGAACCTACATACCATATTTCATCAAGATACCTCAAAATTTACTCAAGTTATCGTGTTAACGGACGGACGGACGGACATGGCTCAATCAAATTTTTTTTCGATCCTGATTATTTTGATATATGGAAGTCTATATCTATCTCGATTCCTTTATATATGTACAACCAACCGTTATCCAATCAAACTTAATATACTCTGTGAGCTCTGCTCAACTGAGTATAATTAAAGGTAAAGTTAAAATTAAAGTTAAAGTTAAAAGTAAAGTTAAAGTTAAAATTAAAGTTAAAGTTAAAATTAAAGCTAAAGTTAAAGTTAAAGTTAAAGCTAAATTTAAAGTTAAAGTTAAAGTTAAAGTTAAAGTTGAAGTTAAGTTAAAGTTAAAGTTAAAGTTAAAGTTTAAGTTAAATTTAAATTTAAAGTTAAAGTTAAGGTTAAAGTTAAAGTTAAAGTTAAAGTTAAAGTTAAAGTTAAAGTTAATGTTAAAGTTAAAGTTAAAGTTAAAATTAAAGTTAAAGCTAAAGTTAAAGTTAAAGTTAAAGTTAAAAGTAAAGTTAAAGTTAAAGTTAAAGTTAAAGCTAAAGTTAAAGTTAAAGTTAAAGTTAAAGTTAAAGCTAAATTTAAAGTTATAGTTAAAGTTAAAGTTAAAGTTAAAGTTAAAGTTAAAGTTAAAGTTAAAGTTAAAGTTAAAATTAAAGTTAAAGTTAAAATTAAAGTTAAAGTTAAAGTTAAAGTTAAAGTTAAAGTTTAAGTTTAAGTTTAAGTTTAAGTTAATGTTAAAGTTAAAGTTAAAGTTAAATTTAAAGTTAAAGTTAAAGTTGAAGTTAAAGTTAAAATTAAAGTTAAAGTTAAAGTTAAAGTTAAATTTAAAGTTAAAGTTAAAGTTAAAGTTAAATTTAAAGTTAAAGTTAAAGTTAAAATTAAAGTTAAAGTTAAAGTTAAAGTTAAAATTAAAGTTAAAGTTAAAGTTAAAAGTAAAGTTAAAGTTAAAGCTAAAGTTAAAGTTAAAGTTAAAGTTAAAGCTAAATTTAAAGTTAAAGTTAAAGTTAAAGTCAAAGTTAAAGTTAAAGTTAAAGTTAAAATTAAAAGTAAATTTAAAATTAAAGTTAAAGTTAAAAGCAAAGTTAAAGTTAAAGTTAAACTTAAGGTTAAAGTTAAAGTTAAAGTTAAAAGTAAAGTTAAAGTTAAAGTTAAAGCTAAAGCTAAAGTTAAAGTTAAAGTTAAAGCTAAATTTAAAGTTAAAGTTAAAGTTATAGTTAAAGTTAAATTTAATGTTAAAGTTAAAGTTAATGTTAAAGTTAAAGTTAAATTTAAAGTTAAAGTTGAAGTTGAAGTTGAAGTTAAAGTTAAAGCTAAAGTTAAAGTTAAAGTTAAAGTTAAAGCTAAATTTAAAGTTAAAGTTAAAGTTAAAGTCAAAGTTAAAGTTAAAGTTAAAGTTAAAATTAAAAGTAAAGTTAAAATTAAAGTTAAAGTTAAAAGCAAAGTTAAAGTTAAAGTTAAAATTAAAGTTAAAGTTAAAGTTAAAGTTAAAAGTAAAGTTAAAGTTAAAGTTAAAGCTAAAGTTAAAGTTAAAGTTAAAGCTAAATTTAAAGTTAAAGTTAAAGTTATAGTTAAAGTTAAAGTTAAATTTAATGTTAAAGTTAAAGTTAATGTTAAAGTTAAAGTTAAATTTAAAGTTAAAGTTGAAGTTGAAGTTAAAGTTAAAGTTAAAATTAAAGTTAAAGTTAAAGTTAAAAGTAAAGTTAAAGCTAAAGTTAAAGTTAAAGTTAAAGTTAAAGTTAAAGTTAAAGTTAAAGTTAAAGCTAAATTTAAAGTTAAAGTTAAAGTTAAACTTAAAGTTAAAGTTAAAGTTAAATTTAAATTTAAAGTTAAAGTTAAAGTTAATGTTAAAGTAAAAGTTAAAGTTAAATTTAAAGTTAAATTTAAATTTAAAGTTAAAGTTAAAGTTAAATTTCAATTTAAAGTTAAAGTTAAAGTTTAAGTTAAATTTAAATTTAAAGTTAAAGTTAAGGTTAAAGTTAATGTTAAAGTTAAAGTTAAAGTTAAAGTTAAAATTAAAGTTAAAGCTAAAGTTAAAGTTAAAGTAAAAGTTAAAGTTAAAGTTAAAAGTAAAGTTAAAGTTAAAGTTAAAGCTAAAGTTAAAGTTAAAGTTAAAGTTAAAGCTAAATTTAAAGTTATAGTTAAAGTTAAAGTTAAAGTTAAAATTAAAGTTAAAGTTAAAATTAAAGTTAAAGTTTAAGTTTAAGTTTAAGTTAATGTTAAAGTTAGAGTTAAAGTTAAAGTTAAAGTTAAATTTAAAGTTAAAGTTAAAGTTGAAGTTAAAGTTAAAATTAAAGTTAAAGTTAAAGTTAAAGTTAAATTTAAAGTTAAAGTTAAAGTTAAAGTTAAATTTAAAGTTAAAGTTAAAGTTAAAGTTAAAGTTAAAGTTAAAATTAAAGTTAAAGTTAAAGTTAAAGTTAAAGTTAAAATTAAAGTTAAAGTTAAAGTTAAAAGTAAAGTTAAAGTTAAAGTTAAAGCGAAAGTTAAAGTTAAAGCTAAATTTAAAGTTAAAGTTAAAGTCAAAGTTAAAGTTAAAGTTAAAGTTAAAATTAAAATTAAAAGTAAAGTTAAAATTAAAGTTAAAGTTAAAGTTAAAAGCATAGTCAAAGTTAAAGTTAAAATTAAAGTTAAAGTTAAAGTTAAAAGTAAAGTTAAAGTTAAAGTTAAAGCTAAAGTTAAAGTTAAAGTTAAAGTTAAAGTTAAAGCTAAATTTAAAGTTAAAGTTAAAGTTATAGTTAAAGTTAAAGTTAAAGTTAATGTTAAAGTTAAAGTTAATGTTAAAGTTAAAGTTAAATTTAAAGTTAAAGTTAAAGTTGAAGTTAAAGTTAAAGTTAAAGCTAAATTTAAAGTTAAAGTTAAAGTTATAGTTAAAGTTAAAGTTAAAGTTAAAGTTAAAGTTAAAGTTAAAGTTAAAGTTAAAGTTAAAGTTAAAGTTAAAGTTAAAGTTAAAGTTAAAGTTAAAGTTAAAGTTAAAGTTAAAGTTAAAGTTAAAGTTAAAGTTAAAGTTAAAGTTAAAGTTGAAGCTAAAGTTAAAGTTAAAGTTAAAGTTAAAGTGGAAGTTAAAGTTAAAGTTAAAGTGGAAGTTAAAGTTAAAGTTAAAGTTAAAGTGAATGTTAAAGTTAAAGTTAAAGCTAAAGTGGATGTTAAAGTTAAAGTCAAAGTTAAAGTTAAAGTTTTGCTTACAATAGAAATTTTGTATGTGTTTATATAGTTAAAGTGCTCTTATTCTATGAGTTTAAGTCTATTTTTATGTATTACAAGTTTCTTATTTTTATTAGTTTGATTTATGTTTTCTATGTTTCTATTTTCTACATTGTTTTTATCGATCTTTTCTACCTTATAGGGAATTAATGTAAAATTATTGTTTTCATCGATATTTACTACTCTAAAGGATCCTTTATACCTACTATCTAACTTATGCCTCGATTCATTTTTTACTAACACTAAATTTCCTAAATTTATTTCTTTATATTGTGTTTTCGTATCATAACTCATTTTTTGTTTCTCCTTAGTCTGTTTTACTAATTTATATGCTCTATCTTGCGCTATTTGTAACCTATACTTAATTTCTTTGTCGTAAGCCTCATAATTGTATAATGGGCTTACTGTGTTTTCTCTTAAAAATTCGTAAGTCTGGGGTTTTTTGCCAAATACTAGTTCGTATGGACAATAATTATGAACTCTAGATGGGGTAGTATTGTAACAATACGCAAAATATTCATCCTAGTAATTTTTGTCAATGGATATGTAGGAACATACGTATTCGTTGAATGTTCTATGACTACGTTCAACAGTGCTTAAATTTTGATGGTGGTAAGGTGTTAATGTTTTATGGTTTATTTTTAGAAGCTTGCATAATTCTTCAAATACGCTATTTTTATATTCGCTTCCCATTTCCGTTATAATTGTATTCATTCAACCATAAACTAGGATAAAATATTCGAATATCGCTTTGGTTATTGTTTTTGCGTGTTTGCTGGGTATTGGTATTGCAACCAAATACCTAGTCAAGTCACATACTATAGTAACTGCATATTCATTTCCATTTTCCGTCATGGGAGGAGGGCCTCTCGTATCTCTTTGTACTGTGTCGAACCCTTTTGTGGGCGTTTCGGTTATAATCATAGGCTCTTTCAAATTTTTAATTATTTTATTTTTATTACAATTAGCGCATTTTTTGATATATTTTCTGATATCATTTTTCATTCCTTTCCAATAGTATTTTTGTTTTATTTTACTTGTCATGCGATTTATTCCTGTGTGGCCACCAAAAACAGGATCGTCATGAAATTTGTGAAGAATTTCTTTAATTTTTAAGCTGTTGCATAGATTTTATCGCGGGCTTGGCGACTAAATCAAAAACACCGTAACGGATATTTGTCAAAAAGGGTTCGAAAAGGTTCGAAAAAGGTTCGGTGTTAGCAACTGGCCAAATACATAAAATTGGATCTCTATCATAAAGTTAAAGTTAAAGTTAAATTTAAATTTAAAGTTAAAGTTAAGTTAAAGTTAAACTTAATGTTAATGTTAAAGTTAAATTTAAAGCTAAAGTTAAAGTTAAAGTTAAATTTAAAGTTAAAGTTAAAGTTAAAGTTGAAGTTAAAGTTAAAGTTAAAAATAAAGTTAAAGTTAAAGTTAAAGCTAAATTTAAAGTTAAAGTTAAAGTTAAAGTTATAGTTAAAGTTAGAGTTAAAGTTAAAGTTAAAGTTAAAGTTAAAGCTAAAGTTAAAGTTAAAGTTAAAATTAAAGTTAAATTTAAAGTTAAATTTAAAGTTAAAGTTAAAGTTAAAATTAAAGTTAAGTTTAAAGTTAAAGCTAAAGTTAAAGTTAAAGTTGGAGTTAAAATTAAAGTTAAAGTTAGAGTTAAAGTTAAAGTTAAAGTTAAATTTAAAGTTAGAGTTAAGTTAAAGTTAAACTTAAAGTTAAAGTTAAAGTTAAAGTTAGAGTTAAAGTTAAAGTTAAAGTTAAATTTAAAGTTAAGTTAAAGTTAAAGTTAAAGTTAAAAGTAAAGTTAAAATTAAAGTTAAAGTTAAAGTTAAAGTTAATGTTAAAGTTAAAGTTAAAGTTAAAGTTAAAGTTAAAGTTAAGTTAAAGTTAAAGTTAAAGTTAAAGTTAAAGTTAAAGTTAATGTTAATGTTAAAGTTAAAGTTGAAGTTAAAGTTAAAGTTAAAGTTAAAGTTAAATTTAAAGTTAAAGTTAAAGTTAAAGTTAAAGTTAAAGTTAAAGTTAAAGTCAAAGTTAAAGTTAAAGTTAAATTTAAAGTTAAAGTTAAGTTAAAGTTAAACTTAAAGTTAAAGTTAAAGTTGAATTTAAAGTTAAAGTTAAAGTTAAAGTTAAATTTAAAGTTAAAGTTAAAGTTAAAGTTAAAATTAAAGTTAAAGTTGAAGTTAATTTAAAGTTAAAGTTAAAGTTAAGGTTAAAGTTAAAGTTAAAGTTAAAGTTAAAGTTAATGTTAAAGTTAAAGTTAAAGTTAAATTTAAAGTTAAAGTTAAAGTTAAAGCTAAATTTAAAGTTAAAGTTATAGTTAAAGTTAAAGTTAAAGTTAAAGTTAAAGTTAAAGTCAAAGTTGAAGCTAAAGTTAAAGTTAAAGTGGAAGTTAAAGTTAAAGTTAAAGTTAAAGTGAATGTTAAAGTTAAAGTTAAAGTTAAAGTTAAAGCTAAAGTGAATGTTGAAGTTATAGTCAAAGTTAAAGTTAAAGTTTTGCTTACAATAGAAATTTTGTATGTGTTTATAAAGTTAAAGTGCTCTTATTCTATGAGTTTAAGTCTATTTTTATGTATTACAAGTTTCTTATTTTTATTAGTTTGATTTATGTTTTCTATGTTTCTATTTTCTACATTGTTTTTATCGATCTTTTCTAACTTATAGGGAATTAATGTAAAATTATTGTTTTCGTCGATATTTACTACTCTAAAGGATCTTTTATACCTACTATCTAACTTATGCCCTGATTCATTTTTTACTAACACTAAATTTCCTAAATTTATTTCTTTATATTGTGTTTTCCTATCATAACTCATTTTTTGTTTCTCCTTAGTCTGTTTTACTAATTTATATGCTCTATCTTGCGCTATATGTAAACTATACTTAATTTCTTTGTCGTAAGCCTCATAATTGTATAATGGGCTTACTGTGTTTTCTCTTAAAAATTCGTAAGTCTGGGGTTTTTTGGCAAATACTAGTTCGTATGGACAATAATGATGAACTCTAGATGGGGTAGTATTGTAACAATACGCAAAATATTCATCCTAGTAATTTTTGTCAATGGATATGTAGGAACATGCGTATTCATTGAATGTTCTATGGCTGCGTTCAACAGTGCTTAAAGTTTGATGGTGGTAAGGTGTTGATGTTTTATGGTTTATTTTTAGAAGCTTGCATAATTCTTCAAATACGCTATTTTTTATTCGCTTCCCATTTCCGTTATAATTGTATTAACGCAACCATAAACTAGGATAAAATATTCGAATATCGCTTTGGTTATTGTTTTTGCGTGTTTGCTGGGTATTGGTATTGTAACCAAATACCTAGTCAAGTCACATACTATAGTAACTACATATTCATTTCCATTTTCCGTCATGGGAGGAGGGCCTATCGTATCTCTTTGTACTGTGTCGAACCCTTTTGTGGGCGTTTCGGTTATAATCATAAGCTCTTTCAAATTTTTAATTATTTTATTTTTATTACAATGAGCGCATTTTTTGATATATTTTCTGATATCATTTTTCATTCCTTTCCAATAGTATTTTGCTTTTAATTTACTTGTCATGCGATTTATTCCTGTGTGGCCACCAAAAACAGGATCGTCATGAAATTTGTGAAGAATTTCTTAAATTTTTAAGCTGTTGCATAGATTTTATCGCGGGCTTGGCGACTAACTCAAAAAAACCTTAACGAATATTTGTCAAAAAGGGTTCGAAAAGGTTCGAAAAAGGTTCGGTGTTAGCAACTGGCCAAATACATAAAATTGGATCTCTATCATAAAGTTAAAGCTAAAGTTAAAGTTAAAGTTAAATTTAAAGTTAAAGTTAAGTTAAAGTTAAACTTAAAGTTAAAGTTAAAGTTAAATTTAAAGTTAAAGTTAAAGTTAAAGTTAAAATTAAAGCTAAAGTTAAAGTTAAAGTTAAAGTTAAAGTTAAAGTTAAAGTTAAAGTTAAAGTTAAAGTTAAAGTTAAAAGTAAAGTTAAAGTTGAAGTTAAAGTTAAAGTTAAAATTAAAGTTAAAGTTAAGGTTAAATCTAAATTTAAAGTTAAAGTTAAAGTTAAAGTTATAGATAAAGTTAGAGTTAAAGATAAAGTTAAAGGTAAAGCTTAAGTTAAAGTTAAAGTTAAAGTTAAAGTTAAATTTAAAGTTATAGTTAAAGTTAAGTTAAAGTTAAAGTTAAAGTTAAGTTTAAAGTTAAAGCTAAAGTTAAAGTTAAAGTTAAAGTTGAAGTTAAAGTTAAAGTTAAAGTGAATGTTAAAGTTAAAGTGAAAGTTAAAGTGAATCTTAAAGTTAAAGTTAAATTTAAAGTTAAAGTGAATGTTAATGTTAAAGTTAAAGTTAAAGTTAAAGTGAAAGTTAAAGTTAAAGTGGAAGTTAAAGTTAAAGTTAAAATTAAAGTTAAAGTGGAAGTTAAAGTTAAAGTGGAAGTTAAAGTTAAAGGTAAAGTGAATGTTAAAGTTAAAGTTAAAGTGAATGTTAAAGTTAAAGTCAAAGTTAAAGTTAAAGTTTTGCTTACAATAGAAATTTTGTATGTGTTTATAAAGTTAAAGTGCTCTTATTCTATGAGTTTAAGTCTATTTTTATGTATTACAAGTTTCTTCTTTTTATTAGTTTTATTTATGTTTTCTATGTTTCTATTTTCTACATTGTTTTTATATATATTTTCTACCTTATAGGGAATTAATGTAAAATTATTGTTTTCATCAATATTTACTACTCTAAAGGATCCTTTATACCTACTATCTAACTTATGGCCTGATTCATTTTTTACTAACACTAAATTCCCTAAATTTATTTCTTTATATTGTGTTTTCCTATCATAAATCATTTTTTGTTTCTCCTTAGTCTGTTTTACTAATTTATATGCTCTATCTTGCGCTATTTGTAACCTATACTTAATTTCTTTGTCGTAAGCCTCATAATTGTATAATGGGCTTACTGTGTTTTCTCTTAAAAATTCGTAAGTCTGGGGTTTTTTGGCAAATACTAGTTCGTATGGACAATAATTATGAACTCTAGATGGGGTAGTATTGTAACAATATGCAAAATATTCATCCCAATCATTTTTGTCAATGGATATGTAGGAACGTACGTATTCATTGAATGTTCTATGACTACGTTCAACAGTGCTTAAAATTTGATGGTGGTAAGGTGTTGATGTTTTATGGTTTATTTTTAGAAGCTTGCATAATTCTTCAAATACGCTATTTTTATATTCACTTCCCATTTCCGTTATAATTGTATTCATGCAACCATAAACTAGGATAAAATATTCGAATATCGCTTTGGCTATTGTTTTTGCGTGTTTGCTGGGTATTGGTATTGCAACCAAATACCTAGTCAAGTCACATACTATAGTAACTGCATATTCATTTCCATTTTCCGTCATGGGAAGAGGGCCTATCGTATCTCTTTGTACTGTGTCGAACCCTTTTGTGGGCGTTTCAGTTATAATCATAGGCTCTTTCAAATTTTTAATTATTTTATTTTTATTACAATGAGCGCATTTTTTGATATATTTTCTGATATCATTTTTCATTCCTTTCCAATAGTATTTTTGTTTTATTTTACTTGTCATGCGATTTATTCCTGTGTGGCCACCAAAAACAGGATCATCATGAAATTTGTGAAGAATTTCTTTAATTTTTAAGCTGTTGCATTGATTTTATCGCGGGCTTGGCGACTAAATCAAAAAAACCGTAACGGATATTTGTCAAAAAGGGTTCGAAAAGGTTCGAAAAGGTTTGGTGTTAGCAACTGGCCAAATACATAAAATTGGATCTCTATCATAAAGCTAAAGTTAAAGCTAAAGTTAAAGTTAAAGTTAAAGTTAGAGTAAAAGTTAAAATTAAAGTTAAAGTTAAAGTTAAAGATAAATTTAAAGTTAAAGTTAAGTTAAAGTTAAACTTAAAGTTAAAGTTAAAGCTAAGCATCCGTCTTCTCGTTTACTGGTAAGTATATGCCTCACATACGTGCTGACCGTATCCCATCTGTCTCTTCGACAGGTCAAGTTATTAATGACACTGCCCGGGGATAGGTCACCAAGTACATCTTCTACCCTCCTTCGCTGATGGGAGAAGTGCCTGCATTCGAAGAAGGTGTGGCGTACATCGTCTATTTCCCCACAGTACAGGCAGCTCGGGCTATCAACCTTACCCATTCTGTGTAGGTATTTGCGGAAGTAACCATGTCCCGTTAGAAACTGGGTCAGGTAAAAGTCTACCTCTCCGTGCGGTCGCTTCAACCATGGATTCAGTTCAGGGATTAGTTCCCTAGTCCACTTTCCTACGATGCTGTTGCTCCACTGATCTTGCCAACGTCGGATCGATTCTTCTCGCGCCTGCGTGGCAACAGCAGCTCTACTTGCTTGCGATCTGTTGTCATATATGGTTTTTCTTTCCTCAACGAGAAGATATATCGGTATGGTTCCCGCAACGACCAGGACAGCTCCAGCTGATACCGTGCGGTAAGCCGAAGATATTCGCAGCGCCCCTCTGCGTTGGACCGAGGTGAGGGCGACTCGGTTCTTCCGGTATTTCATTGCGTTCGCCCAGATTTCTGCACCATATAGAATCCGAGGCTGATGCAAGCAACTTCCTTGTGCATGGCTTTGGGCCACCTGTGTTTGCCATTAATCTACTCAACTGCGCTATTATGCGCGCAGCTCTTTCGCAGGCCCCTCGTATGTGATCCGAGAAGTTGAGTTTGCTGTCTAACCTCACTCCCAGATATTTCGTTGAAGCGAGTGTTTCTATTGGCTGGTCCCCAACCATCATGTTCCTGGTAGTGGGAATACGTCTCTTTGTGAGGATGATGATCTCCGTTTTAGCTGTTGCTAACTGGATACCGTGCTCAGCCATCCACCTATTTACATTACGCATGACCTGGTTTAATTTTAGCTGTGCCAGCTCGCAGCTTGGTGCTGTTATCACAGTTGCCACGTCGTCTGCAAAGGCAACGAGGAAGGTGCTTTCTGGCATGTCTAATCGAAGAAGACTGTCGTAAGTTATATTCCAGAGATCGGGACCTAGTACCGAACCCTGGGCTGCTCCACATGTTATTTTTACCTTTTTTTGACCGTGAGTACTTTCATATATTAGATACCTCTTTCTTAGGTAGTCCCTTAAAATTTCTAATAAATATTGCGGTACTTTGAAAGTGCTTTCTAGTGCCTCAAGCATGTCCTCCCACCTAGCTGAGTTAAAAGCGTTTTTGAAGTCCAGCGTGGCCAGCAACACTATAGGTCTTGCTCTGTGGCACGCTGTTTCGGCTTCCTTGACTGCGTCTATAACTTCTGCTATGGCATCGATTGTGGAGTGCCCCCTCCGAAAACCATGCTGTCTGGGCGACAGTCCTCCGGCGTCCTGTAACGCTCTGGTGAGGCGTTGCTTCAGGAGACTCTCCATCAATTTCCCTGCTGTGTCCAACATACATAGGGGACGGTAGGATGATGGAGAGTTGGGATCTCCTTTCCCTTTTGGAATGAGAACCAGTCGTGCTGTCTTCCATATGGTGGGGAAAGTTCTTTCTTCGAGACATTTGTTGTACATGTGCAACATAAGCTCTGGGCAGTCGTTTGCAGCTAGTCTAATTGCCTCCGCGGGTATTCCGTCGGGCTCAGATGCTTTCTTAGGTTTCATAGTTCGCACGGCAGTTTTAAGCTCTTCTTCTTGGAATGGTTCCACGTTGCGATATTCATGGCTAACGTACCCGCCCTCCCTAGGCAGTTGGATGGGAAACAGGCCATCCACAATGTTCCTTATTTGGTTCTCGTCCATCAGCTGGTTTGGCGGACGGAACTTCTTGATTACTATCTTATATCCCTGCCCCCATGGGTCTCGATCCACTTCCTCGCAAAGCGCTTTCCAGCACTTAAGCTTTCTTTGCTTAATGGCAGCACTAAGAGCTTTCTTCGCTCCTTTGTACGCTTCCGACTTTTCTAGAGCCTCAGGCCTGCCGCGCGCGCGAGTTGCTAGCCTTCGCATCCTGTGGCATATTTTCCGCAGCTCCGCGATTTCGCTATTCCACCAGTATACCTTCTTTTTACCCCTCCACACTCCCCTCCGTGGCATAGAGAGGTTGCAAGCGTGGCGAAGACAGCTCATTGTCTTTTCAACCGTCTCTTCCGTCGGACTGGAGTTGTTGATTATCCGCCGTGCATCCCCCAGTACTGATGCGGAGAACGTGGCAGAGTCGACCTTGGATGCGTCCCATGCTTTTGTTCTGCGTGGCCCGTTCGGAATCTGCCTCTGACCGGGATCGTTTAGGTGGAAAGTGGTGTAGTTGTGATCGCTGCCAGTCAGATCCTCTATGACTCTCCATCCAGCAGCGGTCAGCAGCAGGCTTTCTGACACTAGTGTTACATCGGGGATCGAGTATCCAAAGCCTGGCCGTCGGTATGTAGGGGTCGTACCAGTGTTAAGCACGTTCAAACCGAGCCTGGCTGCCATCTCAAGGACTAACCTTCCACGGGTGTTAGTCTGCGGCATTCCCCATTCGACGGCTCTTGCGTTAAAGTCTCCCGCCACAACCAGGTTACTAGTTAAGTCCCTCAGGTCGTCTTCAATAAGTTCAAGCTTGTCCCTGAACGTTTGAATGGGATCATTCGGGGACAAGTAGCAGCTTACTATTGTGGTATTATTCGTAGTTAGGCGGACGTAGCCTTGTCCGGCAACACGGTTCACAATATTGGCGTTTGCATCTGTCATCCAGATTGCGGCGGTGCCGGTGTTGTCTATATGCCAGTCATTTCGGGCTCTGTAGGGTTCGCTGATGATAACGCTGTTAGCTTTATGATCTAAGACCAACTGTTGTAGTAGCTCATCAGCAAGTCTGCTCCGGTTTAGGTTGCCTTGGATAAAACTAATCACTATTGGATTGAGACTTTGGCCTTTGCAATAGCGAGTGCCGCTCTGAAGATGCTGCATGCTCCAGATCCAGGGACATGATCGAGCTTCTGTGTATTACACAGGTAACATTTTGGAGCTGCGGTACAGGCCGAAGCTTTGTAGCCGTTTTGCGCACACTTCCAGCAGGCGTTACTCCTGTCTGGACCCTTGCATTCTGCCTTCCGGTGTCCGTAGCCGAGACACCTAAAGCAGCGTTGTACTTCTGCTCGCTGTCTGATTCGGCACTGTATCCATCCGATAGGAATTTTACCTTTTTTGAGTAGGGCGTTGCCAATATTCTCGTCCACTTCGACGACCGCCATTTTCTGTTCTCTTTGGTTTGCTGCGAACACAGAGACACGGAGAGGTCTAGTGATTTCTTCTTTTCCGACCTCCCTCCTTATTGCGTCTTGGATTTCTGTTTCAGTTGTGAGACAGTCCATGCCAAGTACTTCCAACTTCATCCGCTTGGAGAGCTGTTGTGCTTCACCGGCCTCTCCTACTGCACTACCTATAGCTGCTCTGAAGGCCGTCTGGTCACTGCAGCGCGCCGTTTCAATCAGTACGTTACCAGATTTGGCTTTTCGTACTGACCGTACCACCGTACCTGTGTCATTAGGGCGGAGCTGGCCGCGTATGGCCCCTAGTACCTGGGCATAGCTTTTGCCTTCCACAGGTTTTACCACAAAAGTTGCTGCTTGTCTCCTCTTTCTCGCCCGTTTTTGAGCTTTAGGAGCTTGGACGGGGGTTGCCTGCTTGGCTGGCTGGGCCCGCTGTTTCAGCCTCCGGCGCGCTACATTGGACCAAGACTCACCTTGTGAAAGCGTATTTGTTCTTTCATCTCGCTTCTTTTTGGCTTCCAAGTCCTCCGAGTGGGAATCTGAGCTCGTTTGTGCCCTCTTGCTTTTTCGGCCCGATTCTCTGCTCTCATCTGCCTTTTGGGCCCTTAACGATCCCATGCAGCTTAACGCTTCCTCGAGAAGAGCCATTCCGGTTTTTATGTCCTTGGACACGGTCTTCTGTTTGGGAGCGGTTTCCTGCATCTCGCGCAGCACTGATACCGCGTACTCCAGCAGTTCGTCTTGGCTCTTCCCTTCGAGGCTTGTGTATGAGAGTGAGCCTCTTGGCGGAGTCGCACGTTTCTCCTTCCCAACAGCGCGCTGGGCAACGACACTGGGTGAGCTGACCGACGCTTTTTCCCTTGCAGTAGCAGGTGTTGACTGGCTGGGGTTATTGCGCAGCTGTGCTTTCGCCGCCTTTGTCTCTTCCGCCGATTCGGTGCCTTGTGTGGGCATTACCGACAAGGTCGCTTTAGCGGGGGTTGTTAAAACCGGCGATCTCAGCACTTTAGTGCTCTTCTTGAACACCGCTTCATCGCCCCTTTCTTTCTCGCTTTCTATTCTTTTATCTTCCTTTATTGTTTTTATTTTGTTGCTCATTTGTTCTATTGGGTCTCCGCTTCAAGCCGCTATCTCCGCACGATGTGCAGTCGCCGTCTTCAATTCCCGTGGTTATCTTTGCAGAAGCAGGGAGGCCACGCGTGGGTTGACACAGGTCCTTATGGGAGTCTGTGTTCAGAGCCAGAATACAGCGTTAGACAGGAGTCGCCTCAACTGAGCCTGCACCACCAACTTAATGGCGACGTGCTTCGAACGTACTTGAAGACCTGCCAAGGTTTTACCGAGACGGAGACGATGCCGATATTAACCTACCAGCCGTTTCGGCAAGGTGTCACCCTTGCTTATTAAGGTAGTAGCCTATCGTCATCGCCAGCCCGTAGCAATCAGTTCATAATCATATTTCCAGTTTTGGTCAACAGGATCTTACTGGTCTCGATCCTGTGGATGCTTGATTGGGTATTTTACGGCGGCATCCTATCGCCCTTCCACCGGAACTTTGGGATGTGTTGCCCTTAGAGCAACACATTCCCATTTTTCCACTGGATTGCTCGTTTTCGTTCGCCCTGAGTACTTAATTCACTCAGTACCTCCCGTCTTGTGGGAAGCGTTCCTCTATCCACCACCTGAGGAGGCGCCCGGTAGGGGACCGGTACCCCCGTTAAAGTTAATGTTAAAGTTAAAGTTAAAGTTAAATTTAAAGTTAAAGTTAAAGTTAATGTTAAAGTTAAAGTTAAAGTTAAAGTTAAAGTTAAAGTTAAAGTTAAAGTTAAAGGTAAAGTTAAAATTAAAGTTAAAGTTAAAGTTAAAAGTAAAGTTAAAGTTAAAATTAAAGTTAAAGTTAAAGTTAAAGTTAAAGTTAAAGCTAAAGTTAAAGTTAAAGTTAAAGCTAAATTTAAAGTTAAAGTTATAGTTAAAGTTAAAGTTAAAGTTAAAGTTAAAGTTAAAGTTAAAGTTAAAGTTAAAATTAAAGTTAAAGTTGAAGTTAAGTTAAAGTTAAAGTTAAAGTTAATGTTAAAGTTAAAGTTAAAGTTGAAGTTAAAGTTAAAGTTAAAGTTAAAGTTAAAGTTAAATTTAAATTTAAAGTTAAAGTTAAAGTTAAAGTTAAGGTTAAAGTTAAAGTTAAAGTTAATGTTAAAGTTAAAGTTAAAGTTAAAGTTAAAATTAAAGTTAAAGTTAAAGTTAAAGTTAAAGTTAAAGTTAAAGTTAAAGTTAAAAGTAAAGTTAAAGTTAAAGTTAAAGTTAAAGCTAAAGTTAAAGTTAAAGTTAAAGTTAAAGCTAAATTTAAAGTTATAATTAAAGTTAAAGTTAAAGTTAAAATTAAAGTTAAAGTTAAAGTTAAAGCTAAATTTAAAGTTATAGTTAAAGTTAAAGTTAAAATTAAAGTTAAAGTTAAAATTAAAGTTAAAGATTAAGTTTAAGTTAAAATTAAAGTTAAATTTAAAGTTAAAGTTAAAGTTAAAGTTGAAGTTAAAGTTAAAATTAAAGTTAAAGTTAAAATTAAATTTAAAGTTAAAGTTAAAGTTAAAGTTAAAGTTAAATTTAAAGTTAACGTTAAAGTTAAAGTTAAAATTAAAGTTAAAGTTAAAGTTAAAGTTAAAATTAAAGTTAAAGTTAAAGTTAAAAGTAAATTTAAAGTTAAAGTTAAAGTTAAAGCTAAAGTTAAAGTTAAAGTTAAAACTAAATTTAAAGTTAAAGTTAAAGTTAAAGTCAAAGTAAAATTAAAGTTAAAGTTAAAGTTAAAGTTAAAGTTAAAATTAAAAGTAAAGTTAAAATTAAAGTTAAAGTTAAAGTTAAAAGTAAAGTTAAAGTTAAAGTTAAAGCTAAAGTCAAAGTTAAAGTTAAAGTTAAAGTTAAAGTTAAAGTTAAAAGTAAAGTTAAAGTTAAAGCTAAAGTTAAAGTTAAAGTTAAAGCTAAATTTAAAGTTAAAGTTAAAGTTATAGTTAAAGTTAAAGTTAATGTTAAAGTTAAAGTTAAAGTTAAAGTTAATGTTAAAGTTAAAGTTAAATTTAGAGTTAAAGTTAAAGTTGGAGTTGAAGTTAAAGTTAAAGTTAAAGTTAAAGCTAAATTTAAAGTTAAAGTTATAGTTAAAGTTAAAGTTAAAGTTAAAGTTAAAGTTAAAGTTAAAGTTAAAGTTAAAGTTAAAGTTGAAGCTAAAGTTAAAGTTAAAGTTAAAGTTAAAGTGGAAGTTAAAGTTAAAGTTAAAGTGGAAGTTAAAGTTAAAGTTAAAGTGGAATTTAAAGTTAAAGTTAAAGTTAAAGTGAATGTTAAAGTTAAAGTTAAAGTGAATGTTAAAATTAAAGTCAAAGTTAAAGTTAAAGTTAAAGTTTTGCTTACAATAGAAATTTTGTATGTATTTATAAAGTTAAATTGATCTTATTCTATGAGTTTAAGTCTATTTTTATGTATTACAAGTTTCTTATTTTTATTAGTTTGATTTATGTGTTCTATGTTTCTATTTTCTACATTGATTTTATCGATCTTTTCTACCTTATAGGGAATTAATGTAAAATTATTGTTTTCATCGATATTTACTACTTTAAAGGATCCTTTATACCTACTATCTAACTTATGCCCTGATTCATTTTTAACTAACACTAAATTTCCTAAATTTATTTCTTTATATTGTGTTTTCCCATCATAACTCATTTTTTGTTTCTCCTTAGTCTGTTTTACTAATTTATATGCTCTATCTTGCGCTATTTGTAACCTATACTTAATTTCTTTGTCGTAAGCCTCATAGTTGTATAATGGGCTTACTGTGTTTTCTCTTAAAAATTCGTAAGTCTGGGGTTTTTTGGCAAATACTAGTTCGTATGGACAATAATTATGTACTATAGATGGGGTAGTATTGTAACAATACGCAAAATATTCATCCCAATCATTTTTGTCAATGAATATGTAGGAACGTACGTATTCATTGAATGTTCTATGACTACGTTCAACTGTGCTTAAAGTTTGATGGTGGTAAGGTGTTGATGTTTTATGGTTTATTTTTAGAAGCTTACATAATTCTTCAAATACGCTATTTTTATATTCGCTTCCCATTTCCGTTATAATTGTATTCATTCAACCATAAACTAGGATAAAATATTCGAATATCGCTTTGGTTATTGTTTTTGCGTGTTTGCTGGGTATTGGTATTGCAACCAAATACCTAGTCAAGTCACATACTATAGTAACTGCATATTCATTTCCATTTTCCGTCATGGGAGGAGGGCCTATCGTATCTCTTTGTACTGTGTCGAACCCTTTTGTGGGCGTTTCGGTTATAATCATAGGCTCTTTCAAATTTTTAATTATTTTATTTTTATTACAATTAGCGCATTTTTTTATATATTTTCTGATATCATTTTTCATTCCTTTCCAATAGTATTTTTGTTTTATTTTACTTGTCATGCGATTTATTCCTGTGTGGGCACCAAAAACAGGATCGTCATGAAATTTGTGAAGAATTTCTTTAATTTTTAAGCTGTTGCATAGATTTTATCGCGGGTTTGGCGACTAAATCAAAAAACCGTAACGGATATTTGTCAAAAAGGGTTCGAAAAGGTTCGAAAAAGGTTTGGTGTTAGCAACTGGCCAAATACATAAAATTGGGTCTCTATCATAAAGCTAAAGTTAGAGCTAAACTTAAAGTTAAAGTTAGAGTAAAAGTTAAAGTTAAAGTTAAATTTAAAGTTAATGTTAAGTTAAAGTTAAACTTAAAGTTAAAGTTAAAGTTAAAGTTAAAGTTAAATTTAAATTTAAAGTTAAAGTTAAATTTAAATTTTAAGTTAAAGTTAAAGTTAAAGTTGAAGTTAAAGTTAAAGTTAAATTTAAAGTTAAAGTTAAAGTTAAATTTAAAGTCAAAGTTAAAGTTAAAGTTAAAGATAAAGTTAAAATTAAAGTTAAAGTTTAAGTTTAAGTTAAAGTTAAAGCTAAAGTTAAAGTTAAAGTTAAAATTAAAGTTAAAGTTAAAGTTAAAGTTAAATTTAAATTTAAAGTTAAAGTTAAATTTAAATTTTAAGTTAAAGTTAAAGTTAAAGTTGAAGTTAAACTTAAAGTTAAATTTAAAGTTAAAGTTAAAGTTAAATTTAAAGTCAAAGTTAAAGTTAAAGTTAAAGATAAAGTTAAAATTAAAGTTAAAGTTTAAGTTTAAGTTTAAGTTAAAGTTAAAGCTAAAATTAAAGTTAAAGTTTAAGTTTAAGTTTAAGTTAAAGTTAAAGCTAAAGTTAAAGTTAAAGTTAAAGTTAAAGTTTAAGTTAAAGTTAAAGTTAAAGTTACAGTTGAAGTTAAAGTTAAAGTTGAAGTTAAATTTTAAGTTAAAGTTAAAGTTAAAGTTAAAATTAAAGTTAAAGTTAAAGTTAAAGTCAAAGTTAAAGTTAAAGTTAAAGTTAAAGTTAAAGTTAAAGTTAATGTTAAAGTTAAAGTTAAAGTTGAAGTTAAAGTTAAAGTTAAATTTAAAGTTAAAGTTAAGTTAAAGTTAAACTTAAAGTTAAAGTTAAATTTAAAGTTTTTTTTTTTTTTTTTTTTTTTTTTTGTGTTTCGTGGAAGGAGGAAATGCTTTATGCACTGACCGGGATATTTAAGCCTCAGTGTGAGACTCTCCGAGTGTAGGACTCCCTTCTTCCATGAAGGTCTACTCACTAAAACCTAACCTCCCACAGCCCGCGAAAATCCCCGTACCTGGGACCGTGTTTAGCATTACTTCGGGTACGGGTGCGCGCTACGTGATCTCTATGGCTACTCTCACGCTAATGGGCTAGGCATCCGTCTTCTCGTTTACTGGTAAGTATATGCCTCACATATGTGCTGACCGTATCCCATCTGTCTCTTCGACAGGTCATGTTATTAATGACACTGCCCGGGGATAGGTCGCCAAGTACCTCTTCTACCCTCCTTCGCTGATGGGAGAAGTGCCTGCATTCGAAGAAGGTGTGGCGTACATCGTCTATTTTCCCACAGTACAGGCAGCTCGGGCTATCAACCTTACCCATTCTGTGTAGGTATTTGCGGAAGTAACCGTGTCCCTTTAGAAACTGGGTCAGGTAAAAGTCTACCTCTCCGTGCGGTCGCTTCAACCGTGGATTAAGTTCAGGGATTAGTTCCCTAGTCCACTTTCCTACGATGCTGTTGCTCCACTGATCTTGCCAGCGTCGGATCGATCCTTCTCGCGCCTGCATGGCAACAGCAGCTCTACTTGCTTGCGATCCGTTGTCATATATTGTTTCTCTTTCCTCAACGAGAAGATATATCGGTATGGTTCCCGCAACGACCAGGACAGCTTCAGCTGATACCGTGCGGTAAGCCGACGATATTCGCAGCGCCCCTCTGCGTTGGACCGAGGTGAGGGCGACTCGGTTTTTCCGGTATTTCATTGCGTTCGCCCAGATTTCTGCACTATATAAGAGTACAGAATCCGAGGCTGATGCAAGCAACTTCCTTGTGCATGGCTTTGGGCCACCTGTATTTGCCATTAATCTACTCAACTGCGCTATTATGCGCGCAGCTCTTTCGCAGGCCCCTCGTATGTGATCCGAGAAGTTGAGTTTGCTGTCTAACCTCACTCCCAGATATTTCTTTGAAGCGAGTGTTTCTATTGGCTGGTCCCCAACCATCATGTTCCTGGTAGTGGGAATACGTCTCTTTGTTAGGATGACGATCTCCGTTTTGGCTGTTGCTAACTGGAGACCGTGCTCAGCCATCCACCTATTTACATTACGCATGACCTGCTTTAATTTTAGCTGTGCCAGCTCGCAGCTTAGTGCTGTTATCACAGCTGTCACGTCGTCTGCAAAGGCAACGAGGAAGGTGCTTTCTGGCTTGTCTAATCGAAGAAGAGTGTCGTAAGTTATATTCCAAAGATCGGGACCTAGTACCGAACCCTGGGCTGCTCCATCTGTTATTTTTACCTTTTTTTGACCGTGAGTACTTTCATATATTAGATACCTCTCTCTTAGGTAGTCCCTAAAAATTTCTAACAAATATTGCGGTACTTTGAAAGTGCTTTCTAGTGCCTCAAGCATGTCCTCCCACCTAGGTAAGTTAAAAGCGTTTTTGACGTCCAGCGTGACCAGCAACACTATAGGTCTTGCTCTGTGGCACGCTGTCTCGGCTTTCTTGACTGCGTCTATAACTTCTGCTATGGCACCGATTGCGGAGTGCCCCCTCCGAAAACCATGCTGTCTGAGCGACAGTCCTCCGGCGTCCTGTAACGCTCTGGTGAGGCGTTGCTTCAGGAGACTCTCCATCAATTTCCCTGCTGTGTCCAACATACATAGGGGACGGTAGGATGATGGAGAGTTGGGATCTCTTTTCCCTTTTAGAATGAGAACCAGTCGTGCTGTCTTCCATATTGTGAGCAAAGTTCTTTCTTCGAGACATTTGTTGTACATGTGCAACATAAGTTCTGGGCAGTTATTTGCAGCTAGTCTAATTGCCTCCGCGGGTATTCCGTCGGGCCCAGATGCTTTCCTAGGTTTCATAGTTCGCTCAGCAGTTTTAAGCTCTTCTTCTTGGAATGGTTCCACGCTGCGATCTTCATGGGTAACGTACCCGCCCTCCCTAGGCAGTTGGGTGGGAAACAGGCCATCCACAATGTTCCTTATTTGGTTCTCGTCCATCAGCTGGTTTGGCGGACGGAACTTCTTCATTACTATCTTATGTCCCTGCCCCCAGGGGTCTCGATCCACTTCCTTGCAAAGCGCTTTCCAGCACTTAAGCTTGCTTTGCTTAATGGCAGCACTAAGAGCTTTCTTCGCTCCATTGTACGCTTCAGACTTTTCTAGAGCCTCAGGCCTGCCGCGCGCGTGAGTTGCTAGCCTTCGCTTCCTGTGGCATATTTTCCGCAGCTCCACGATTTCGCTATTCCACCAGTATACCTGCTTTTTACCCCTCCACACTCCCCTCCGTTATAGTTAAAGTTGAAGTTAAAGTTAAAGTTAAAGTTAAAGTTAAAGTTAAAATTAAAGTTATAGTTAAAGTTAAAGTTAAAGCTAAAGTTAAAGTTAAAGTTAAAGCTAAATTTAAAGTTAAAGTTATAGTTAAAGTTAAAGTTAAAGGCAAAGTTAAAGTTAAAGTTGAAGTTAAAGTTAAAGTTAAAGTTAAAGTTAAAATTAAAGTTAAAGTTAAAGTTAAAGTTAAAGTAAAAGTAAAAGTTAAAGTTAAAGTGAAATTAAAAGTTAAAGTTAAAGTTAAAGTTAAAGCTAAATTTAAAGTTAAAGTTATAGTTAAAATTAAAGTTAAAGTTAAAGTTAAAGTTAAAGTTAAAGTTAAAGTTAAAGCTAAATTTAAAGTTAAAGTTATAGTTAAAGTTAAAGTTAAAGTTTAAGTTAAAGTTAAAGTTAAAGTTAAAGTTAAAGTTAAATTTAAAGTTAAAGTTAAAGTTAAAGGTAAAGGTAAAGTTAAAGTTAAAGTTAAAGCTAAAGTTAAAGTTAAAGTTAAAGTTAAAGCTAAATTTAAAGTTAAAGTTAAAGTTATAGGTAAAGTTAAAGTTAAAGTTAAAGGTTAAATTAAAGTTAAAGTTAAAGTTAAGTTTAAAGTTAAAGTTAAAGTGGAAGTTAAAGTTAAAGTTAAAGTGAATGTTAAAGTTAAAGTCAAAGTTAAATTTAACCTTAAAGTTAAAGTTAAATTTAAAGTTAAAGTGAATGTTTATGTTAAAGTTAAGGTGAAAGTTAAAGTTAAAGTAAAAGTCAAAGTGGAAGTTAAAGTTAACGTTAAAGTGGAAGTTAAAGTTAAAGTTAAAGTGAATATTAAAGTTAAAGTTAAAGTGAATGTTAAAGTTAAAGTTTTGCTTACAATAGAAATTTTGTATGTGTTTATAAAGTTAAAGTGCTCTTATTCTATGAGTTTAAGTCTATTTTTATGTATTACAATTTTCTTATTTATATTAGTTTGACTTATGTTTTCTATGTTTCTATTTTCTACATTGTTTTTATCGATCTTTTCTACCTTATAGGGAATTAATGTAAAATTATTGTTTTCATCGATATTTACTACTCTAAAGGATCCTTTGTACCTACTATCTAACTTATGCCCTGATTCATTTTTTACTAAAACTAAATTTCCTAAATTTATTTCTTTATATTGTGTTTTCCTATCATAACTCATTTTTTGTTTCTCCTTATTCTGTTTTACTAATTTATTTGCTCTATCTTGCGCTATTTGTAACCTATACTTAATTTCTTTGTCGTAAGCCTCATAATTGTATACTGGGCTTACTGTGTTTTCTCTTAAAAACTCGTAAGTCTGAGGTTTTTTGGCAAATACTAGTTCGTATGGACAATAATTATGAAATCTAGATGGGGTAGTATTGTAATAATACGCAAAATATTCATCCCAATAATTTTTGTCAATGGATATGTAGGAACGTACGTATTCATTGAATTTTCTATGACTACGTTCAACTGTGCTTAAAGTTTGATGGTGGTAAGGTGTTGATGTTTTATGGTTTATTTTTAGAAGCTTGCATAATTCTTCAAACACGCTATTTTTATATTCGCTTCCCATTTCCGTTATAATTGTATTCATGCAACCACAAACTAGGATAAAATATTCGAATATCGGTTTGGCTATTGTTTTTGCGTGTTTGCTGGGTATTGGTATTGCAACCAAATACTTAGTCAAGTCACATACTATAGTAACTGCATATTCATTTCCATTTTCCGTCATGGGAAGAGAGCCTATCGCATCTCTTTGTACTGTGTCGAACCCTTTTGTGGGCGTTTCGGTTATAATCATAGGCTCCTTCAAATTTTTAATTATTTTATTTTTATTACAATGAGCGCATTTTTTGATATATTTTCTGATATTATTTTTCATTCCTTTCCAATAGTATTTTTGTTTTATTTTACTTGTCATGCGATTTATTCCTGTGTGGCCACCAAAAACAGGATCGTCATGCAATTTGTGAAGAATTTCTTTGATTTTTAAGCTGTTGCATAGATTTTATCGCGGGCTTGGCGACTAAATCAAAAAAACCGCAACGGATATTTGTCAAAAAGGGTTCGAAAAGGTTCGAAAAGGTTCGAAAATGTTCGGTGCTAGCAACTGGCCAAATACATAAAATTGAATCTCTATCATAAAGTTAAAGTTAAAGCTAAAGTTAAAGTTAAAGTTAAAGTTAAAGTTGAAGTTAAAGTTAAAGTTAAAGTTAATGTTAAAGGTAAGTTAAAGTTAAAGTTAAATTTAAAGTTAAATTTAAAGTTAAAGTTAAAGTAAAAGTTAAAGTTAAAGTTAAAGTTAAAGTGAAAGTTAAAGTTAAAGTTTAAGTTACAGTTAAAGTTAAAGTTAAAGTTGAAGTTAAAGTTAAATTTAAATTTAAAGTTAAATTTAATGTTAAAGTTAAAGTTAAAGTTAAAATTAAAGTTAAAGTTAAAGTTAAAGTTAAAGTTAAAGTTAAAGTTAAGGTTAAAAGTAAAGTTAAAGTTAAAGTTAAAGTCAAAGTTAAAGTTAAAGTTAAAGTTTAAATTTAAGTTAAAGTTAAAGTTAAAGTTAAGGTAAAGTTAAAGTTAAAGTTAAAGTTTAAGTTACAGTTAAATTTAAAGTTAAAGTTAAAGTTAAAGTTGTGAGGACCAAATATAACCCATTAATTTGGCCCACACAAAACCACCGCCCCACAACACAGGAGCAGTACTACAGACAACACGAGACACAAACAAGTCTCTGAAACATCATAAAAACACGATTAGCAACATTGCCAACACAACACGGGACACAAACAAGTGTCAGAAACATCACTAGCGTAACAAGTTGCCGCAACACGCCACAGCAACACCGTAACCATGGCAACGCAACGAACTATGCTAGCAACATCAAGAGCATTGGCTATAAAAAGGGCAACACGAGAAGACAGGAGTCAGTCAGCACGCGGTTGTGGTTGCGACCGGAGCTACTATTGGAGCGCTCTGGAAGGCATATCGGTTTTGACCATTGCAAGCCAGTGCGTTTCATAGGAGAAAGTCGTGGACTGAAGATTGTGGGTAAGCAGGTTTTGACCGCTCTACAACGCTTTAGATCACGCTTGCTCCCTCGCAAGCAAACGCCCTCCACAGCATCGTGATCCCGCGCTCAGCCAAACGTCATCCGCGGCAGAAGTACGTCGGCAGCCGCAGTAGGAGTGAGTCGAGGTGAAACGCAACAACGTGACTGTACGGAGGCTAACGGATCTCACCTAACGCGGCGCAAAGTTGCGACTGTCACCTGAGCAGCAATTGAAGGGCATCTGAAAGGCGTATCGGTTTTGGCCATCGCAAGACAGTTCCCGTCATAGGAGAGAGCCATGGGTTGAGGATTGTGGGTAAGCTGTTTTCGACCGCTCTACAACGCCTTAAACTACGCTCGCTCTCCGCTAGGCGAAGGCCCACAGCGTCACGAGCCCGCGCGCCATCGCCATAAGCCTCGGCGGCAGAGTCACGCATACACACGACGTTGGCCACAGCAGAGTCACGCTTACATACGACGTTGGCCGCAGCAGAGCTACGCAGATATACGACGTTGGCCACAGCAGAGTCACGCATTCACACGACGTTGGCACCAGAGCCACCCATAAATACGACGCTGGCAGAGCCACGAATACGCACGACGTTGGCAGAAGCAGAACTACGCGTACATACGACGTTGGCCGCAGGAGAGATACGCAGGCATACGACGCTGGCCGCAGCAGGCTTAGCACTGCCGCTAATCATAACAGGAACACGCCGGCGCAAGGCGTCCCCGATACACATTCGCACATACCTAGACGGCGACCAGTACGGCGCCCTAACAGAACGTTCCTAACGGGACACGAGGGACCGCTAGCCCATCACGAATTATAAAGCAAGCAATGAAATTAAGTGAATTATAGATACACATTTTATACATTTTATATTATAGTTTAGGGAATTTACCAATAAAATGAATTTATATGAAAACGATTTGCAAGGCGCCCCGAAATACAAATTCATTGTAAACGAACCTTGGACACGACGAGTATACCCCAGCAGTTACTGAAGAAGCACCGGGGCAAGGAAAAGCTTCGTTACAATTGGCGCCCGAGCAGGGACCCTGCAAATCGTACAACGTCAGAAGGAACATTCCTGACTAGAAACCTAACAGAAAAATGGCCGACCAGATTGACACCACGTGGCTAGACAATATTTCAAAGGAGCAGCTGATATCCATTACACAGGAGCTGGGCATTGAGCAGACAGGCACCACCCGAGAAATCAGAAAGCGCATAGCAGCCAAAGCTTCAAAAGCAAATGTTGACTCGGAAATACACACACAATTTTTATCCTTAGAAGCCGCGTATAGGAAGGAGAATACAGCAAACACGAGTGAGGAAAATGAGTCTAAGACACCGATCCCGCCGAACGGAGGCGGAGCCATGAATATCGCCGATAGACCAGCTGAGCACAACCAGTCTGCGTTCCCTCCCAGGAACACAGTACCCCCACAACAGTGCGCATCATCCGGAGTAGCGGTACCACCCAACGGTGCATCTCAGGCACCGACCGTTATATTCGCACCCATCATCGACCAGGTAAGAAAGTGGTCAGTGAAATATGAAGGTGGACGAGACCCTCTAGCTTTCGTCGAACGGCTGGAAGAACTAGCCGCTGTCTATACGCTGAACGTAGACTTGCTCCCAAAAACGATGCCCGAATTGCTAGGTGGCACCGCTCTTCAATGGTACCGCAATAACAACGTACACTGGAGCAACTGGACGACCTTCAAGCGCGACTTTTTAAGCTTCTTTCTACCAGCCAGGTACTTCGAGCGTCTCGAGGACGAAATACGGCAACGAAGGTAGCACGCCCGCGAAAGATATAAAGATTATGTCCTAGGGATACAAAGCTTGATGAGACACGCCGGATACAGCAACGAGCAACGCCTGGAAAGAATTTTCCGCAATAACCACCCCGATTATTTACTCTACATTCGCCGAAGAGATTTCAACACCCTAGGAGAACTCATCTCTCTTGCCGAGGAATATGAAGGTATCCACGAAGGTTACCGACGGACATCAGATGGATCACGTCGCGAAATAGCGAGAAACGTCGTTGGTGACAAAACTACAGCTTCATCACCGCAGTCGGAACGATCATCCCACCAGCAGCCACCGAGGGTACAGCGCCACTCACCACCAGAAACTCGGGTTTTCGATCCGAGCAGGGTATGTAGAAGGTGTGGCCAAGAAGGACACTATGCAAGGAGATGTCGTAACCCACGGAAAATTTTTTGTTGGGAGTGCGGTCGAAACGATATACGCACGATTGAATGCTGCCGTCGACGTCAGGGAAACGACGGAGGGCTTCACCAAGGACAAGGCGCGGTGAGCCCACTGAACCCAGCGCCGAATCAGCGGTAGTCATGTACCAGGAACACGGTCGCCTATATGCCCCAGCTCAGATTGGAGCAGTATCGTCGGAGGCAGTTATCGATACAGGGGCCTCAAGGAGCTTCGTTTCAGCCACCCTCGCGAATCACGTGGTGAGTTCTGGAAGCGGGGAGAGGGTAAGAGTGGCCATCGAAATAACAATGGCCAACGGAGTCAGCACTACGATTTTCGATGCCGTAAGGACAGAGGTACGCCTCGGAGATTCGTCATTGCACACAGTCCTACATGTGATGCCCGGGGCAATCTACGACATTATACTTGGCCTAGATACGTTGGGGAGCCTAGGAGCAGCCATATCATGTGGAGGAGGACACCTCGTGCTAACCAGACCCTTTACTCAGCACACACCGCCTCCTGGAGCCACGGCGGAGACCATTCAGAGTATAACACCACCGAGTGCGAGGAACGGCAAGTACGACGTCAGGAACGGAATTAACGGCGACACACCCAGCAATGAACATAGTGGTATAAAAGGCGAGGCGGATCGCATACGAGAATTTCTGGCAGTAGAACTCAAAAAGTTCGAGGCCATGAGCGGAGTGACGACGATAGCCGGACACAAGATCATCCTGACTGACGACCGTCCCATCAAGCAACGGTATTTACCGCGGAATCCAGCGATGCAGAGCATAATTAACAACGAGATCGACGAGCTCCTCGCGAAGGGATGCATCGAGCCATCCTGCAGCCCACATAGCGCCCCGATCGTGTTAGCTAAGAAAAGGAACGGTAAGTGGAGGCTTTGCGTGGACTACCGGCAGCTCAATGCCAAGCCAGTTCCCGACGCATACCCGCTGCCAAGGATACAGCACATCTTGGACAAACTACGACAAGCGAAATATATAAGTTGCCTCGACCTGAAGAACGGCTACTGGCAAATACCGCTGGAATCAAACAGTCGCCCCTACACGGCTTTCACGGTACCCGGACGCGGCCTGTTCCAGTGGCGTGTCATGCCCTTTGGTTTGCACTCGGCACCCGCAACGTTCCAGAGGGCGCTCGACCAGGTCATTGGGCCAGAAATGGAGCCCCATGCTTTTGCGTACCTGGATGGTATTATCGTCATAGGCACAGCTTTAGAGGAACACATCCGAAATTTAAGAGAGGTGATGTTACGACTACAGCGCGCCAACCTCAGGATCAATCCAGAGAAGTGTGATTTCTTTAGGAAAGAACTCAAGTACCTGGGCCACGTGGTCAGCGATAAAGGGATCCACACGGACCCAGAAAAGGTTGCCGCTATTCAGGAACTGAAGCCACCGACCAGCGCGAAAGAAGTACGCCAATACCTAGGAATAGCCTCGTGGTACCACCGTTTCGTGCCCGATATCGCCACTATAAGCCAGCCGCTCACCGCCCTGTTAAAGAAAGGCAAGCATTGGAGATGGGGAACCGAGCAGCAAGAAGCCTTCGACATCATCAAACGGAAACTCACTGAAGCCCATACTTGCATGCCCGGATTTCACGAAAACGTTCACCCTGCAGACGGACGCGAGTAACTACGGCCTGGGGGCAGTGCTGACACAGGAGTTAGAAGAGGACGAGCGAGTGAACGCTTACGCCAGCCGGAAGCTCAACCAGGCAGAGGCCAACTATTCACCCACCGAAAAGGAGTGTCTGGCCATCGTTTGGGGAATCCGTAAGATGAGGCCATACTTGGAAGGCTACAAATTTAAAGTAATAACCGACCACATGTCACTAAGGTGGCTAAATTCCATTGAGAGCCCTTCTGGCCGCATAGCGCGATTGGCCTTAGAACTACAGCAGCACACCTTCGACATTGAGTATCGTAAGGGAAAGCTCAACCTGGTGGCGGACGCTCTATCTCGACAGCCGCTGGAAGCATTACGATTTACCACGACGACGGAACCACAATGCAAGTGGTGGCACAAGCGGGTCAGCGGGGTACGCACCAACCCAGAGAAATACGCCGACTATACGATACAGGATGGACATTTATACCGCCATATTCCCTGCCGGTCACACGACGAAGAGGGGGTACCATGGAAATTGTGTGTGCCCACACCACTCAGACAGCGAGTGTTACAGGAAAATCATGACATACCAAGCGCGCGACACATGAGTATCCACCGGACAGTAGCACGAGTCGCCAACCGATATTATTGGCCCGGTATGTTCCGTGACATCAGCCGGTATGTACGTCAATGCGAATCCTGCCAGAAATACAAGGAAACACAACAAAAGCCAGCCGGAAAGATGCTCTCACAGGTAGCCCAGGAACCATTTGCCACGGTCTGCGTCAACTTCGTTGGACCCCTACCACGGTCTACACACGGAAACACCATGTTACTGGTATTTTTTGCCCGATTCAGCAAGTGCGTGGAATTGATCCCCATGAGGCGTGCTACCGCAGACGGCCTTCGCCGAGCTTTCAGGGAAGGGATACTCTCAAGGTTTGGCGTCCCCAAAGTACTCATATCCGACAACGGCGCACAGTTCTGTAGCACGCTCTGGCAGCGCTACCTTAAGGAAGTTGGCGTACGACAACAATACACCGCACCCTATACTCCCCAAGAAAACCCAACAGAACGAGCAAACAGGACCATCAAACGTATCATAGCGCAGCTCACCAACTCAAAACATAAGCGATGGGACGAACTCCTCCCGGAAATTGGGCTAGCGATAAATAGTAGTGTCAACGCTTCTACAGGCTACAGCCCAAATTTCCTCGTGCAAGGACGAGAGCCACGACTGCCAGGAGCCCTATTCGATGAAGTCAATGTTGGGACGGGTGCAGGTCTCGCTACGGCCGAGGAGAAGTCCAACGGAATGCAGGAGGCCTTCAGAATAGTGAGGCAGAATATGGAGCGGGCACCAGTAGATCAAGCACGTCATTACAACCTACGGCGGAGAAAATGGACCCCCGTAGTGGGCGAGTTGGTCCTTGCTAAGGAGCACCACTTGTCAAAGGCTGCGGAGGGATTTGCAGCCAAATTGGCACCCAAGTATGATGGCCCTTACCAAATCCTGGGGTATGTCTCCCCAGTAATTTTCAAACTAAGGAAAATCGATAGCGGGAAGGAGAAGACGGCAAGCATTGCCGAACTGAAGGCATACCATTCATCGGAGACCGGAGAGACCACGAAACCAGGAAATAATAAACACAACCGAAATTAAAATAAATTCAGGCGAAAACAAACATATATTATTTAATGTCAAGGATGGGAGGATAAGCAAGCACCGGTCATTCTATCGCAAACCACCGAGGGGACAACACGTTCTTTTGCTACGAATTTCTTGGCAAACCAACAATCTGCAATGGAGAATTATAACGCCAAATTATCCAACAGCGCCAAGCGTATGCGCCAGCGCTACGAGGAGGAGGAAGCAAAACGCCCTAGGGTCGTGCTGCTGGAAGGAGCTACTGGCGCCGACGTCAGCAACGCGCGTGGACCTACATACGCAAACTCGTACGCTGACTTCGCACGCAACATCACACCACTGAAAACTACGGGCGGCGACGTCAACAACATGCGTGCAACTACTCGCGCAAATACGTACGTTGACGTCGCACGCACCATTACACCACCAAATGCTGCGAACACCGACGCCAATGGCACGCGTACTACGGAACAAGACCGAGCAGCGATCGCTGCCTACGACAGCGCCGCCGGTATGCAGGCACACGCAGACGCCCCGAACGCAACCGCCGACGATATGCGCCCCGCAGCACGCGCAACCGCTCAGGACGCCGACAGTGATCCCAAGGCAGCCGTATACGCCGTTCGTATAGCTGCGGCAAACGCAGCCACCATCGTAGCGAACGCCCGACGCGCTTCCGTCTCGTACGCGCAGACAGCACGCATATTCACGGCGAACACAGCTATCGCCGGATCCATAGCCAGACGCGCAATTGCTTCGTTTGCGAACGCCACACTCGCAGCAGTACTTGAGGTTTCCTCGGTCGAGGCCGACATGCCAACAACCGGACCACCGACAACAACCAACATCCTGGGAAGGGTACGGGTAGACCAGGCCGCCACAATTGGCAAGGGCACTGCCAACCGGCTACATAGCCCAATAAAACAGGCCGACACGATCGAGCTATCATCGGACGATGAGCAATTAGCGCAGGAGAAGGAAGGGCCGGAGAAAAGTTTCCCACCGGGACCACGAGGTATCGCACTCTACGCGACCGATCTCCGTTCCCTCGAGGGAAGCCGCTGGCTCACCGACACGGTCATCGACGCGTGGGCGAAGGAACTGGAGATCATGTACAGGCAACAGGGTACAACATTAAGCCCATTCGTAATTTGGCAACTCACCCAGAAGGATAACGAGGATGAAAACCATCGGCGCATACACCGATGGCTGAGGAATACGGACTTGTTTGGTAAGCGCATCATACTGGCACCCCACAATGTATCGAACCATTGGTACTTACTGGCGTTAGCGAATCGGGAAATGACCCACCACGTGGCTGATGTGGAGTGATGGCAAGAGCGCTACATATGGATAGCCGATTCCAGGGTCAGGGGCAAGGTCACATACGCGACTGAGGCGTGGCTGAAGTTCCTGCGGTGGGAGTACCAGCAGAGATACGGGAGTTCGGACTTCATGGCCCAGGAGTTACAGTTAGCCGTGCCGCAGCAGAGCAATGACAACGACTGTGGCATATACGTGCTGGAAAGCATCGACAGAGTCCTACGCTATACAGGACGGCGAGAAAGGGGACCTGGGCTCATACAGCAGCCGTTTACGGAGGAGATGGCAGCCCGGAAACGCGCAGAAATCTTAGCCACGATCCGCCGCAGCCATGCACCGAACAGAAAACGACCCCATACCAATACCACCGTCGACCAGCCATATCCTGTAGCACAAACACACGCCAAAACAGTGCGCGCCCAGCCCAGCCATAAGCCGCCGCAGGCAGAACCTGGTTCAAACCCAGCGGAGGGACCGGAATACGGCCGAACAATAATACTCGCTGAGGATGCAGAGGGCCCAGCGCTAGAACAATTCCCGGAGGTAGCAAACAAAGTACGACAGTTGTTCACCGACATCGCCGACGGGAGGTGCAACCCCCGGGTGAAATTCCGAACCGATAGGTACAAAATCACGATGAACAGACGAAAGGTAACGATCCAAGTAGCAGACACGGGGGTTTAAATCGCCGAAGTGGGGGGGTGTGAGGACCAAATATAATCCATTAATTTGGCCCACACAAAACCACCGCCCCACAACACAGGAGCAGTACTACAGACAACACGAGACACAAACAAGTCTCTGAAACATCATAAAAACACGATTAGCAACATTGCCAACACAACACGGGACACAAACAAGTGTCAGAAACATCACTAGCGTAACAAGTTGCCGCAACACGCCACAGAAACACCGTAACCATGGCAACGCAACGAACTATGCTAGCAACATCAAGAGCATTGGCTATAAAAAGGGCAACACGAGAAGACAGGAGTCAGTCAGCACGCGGTTGTGGTTGCGACCGTAGCTACTATTGGAGCGCTCTGGAAGGCATATCGGTTTTGATCATTGCAAGCCAATGCGTTTCATAGGAGAAAGTCGTGTACTGAAGATTGTGGGTAAGCAGGTTTTGACCGCTCTAAAACGCTTTAGATCACGCTTGCTCCCTCGCAAGCAAACGCCCTCCACAGCATCGTGATCCTGCGCTCAGCCAAACGTCATCCGCGGCAGAAGTACGTCGGCAACCGCAGTAGGAGTGAGTCGAGGTGAAACGCAACAACGTGACTGTACCGAGGTTATCGGATCTCACCTAACGGGGCGCAAAGTTGCGATTGTCACCTGAGCAGCAATTGAAGGGCATCTGAAAGGCGTATCGGTTTTGACCATCGCAAGACAGTTTCCGTCATAGGAGAGAGCCATGGGTTGAGGATTGTGGGTAAGCTGGTTTTGACCGCTTTACAACGCCTTAAACTACGCTCGCTCCCCGCTAAGCGAAGGCCCACAGCGTCACGAGCCCGCGCGCCATCGCCATAAGCCTCGGCGCAGAGTCACGCATACACACGACGTTGGCCACAGCAGAGTCACGCTTACATACGACGTTGGCCGAAGCATAGCTACGCAGATATACGAGGTTGGCCACAGCAGAGTCACGCATACACACGACGTTGGCAGCAGAGCCACCCATAAATACGACGCTGGCAGAGCCACGAATACGCACGACGTTGGCAGCAGCAGAACTACGCGTACATACGACGTTGGCCGCAGCAGAGATACGCAGGCATACGACGCTGGCCGCAGCAGGCTTAGCACTGCCACTAACCATAATAGGAACACGCCGGCGCAAGGCGTCCCCGAGACACATTCACACATACCTAGACGGCGACCAGTACGGCGCCCTAACAGAACGTTCCTAACGGGACACGAGGGACCGCTAGCCCATCACGAATTATAAAGCAAGCAATGAAATTAAGTGAATTATAGATACACATTTTATACATTTTATATTATAGTTTAGGGAATTTACCAATAAAGTGAATTTATATGAAAACGATTTGCAAGTCGCCCCGAAATACAAATTCATTGTAAACGAACCTTGAACACGGCGAGTATACCCCAGCAGTTACTGAAGAAGCACCGGGCAAGGAAAAGCTTCGTTACAAAGTTAAAGTTAAAGTTAAAATTAAAGTTAAAGTTAAAGTTAAAGTTAAAGTTAAAGTTAATGTTAAAGTTAAGTTAAAGTTAAAGTTAAATTTAAAGTTAAAGTTAAAGTTATAGTTAAAGTTAAAGTTAAGGTTAAATTTAAAGTTAAATTTAAAGTTAAAGTTAAAGTAAAGTTAAAGTTAAAGTCACAGTTAAAGTTAAATTTAAAGTTAAAGTTAAAGTTAAAGTTAAAGTTAAAGTTAAAATTAAAGTTAAAGTTAAAGTTAAAGTTAAACTTAAAGTTAAAGTTAAAGTTAAAGGTAAAGTTAAAGTTAAGGTTAAAGTTAAAGTTAAAGTTAAAGTTAAAGTTAAAGTTAAAGTTAGAGTTAAAGTTAAAGTTAGAGTTAAAGTTAAAGTTAAAGTTAAATTTAAAGTTAAAGTTAAAGTTAAAGTTAAAGTTAAAGTTAAATTTAAAGTTAAAGTTAAAGTTAAAGTTAAAGTTAAAGTTAAAGTTAAAGTTAAAGTTAAAGTTAAAGTTAAATTTAAAGTTAAAGTTAAAGTTAAAGTTAAAGTTAAAGTTAAAGTTAAAGTTAAATTTAAAGTTAAAGTTAAAGTTAAAGTTAAAGTTAAAGTTAAAGTTGAAGTTAAATTTAAAGTTAAAGTTAAAGTTAAAGTTAAAGTTAAAGTTAAATTTAAAGTTAAAGTTAAAGTTAAAGTTAAAGTTAAAGTTGAAGTTAAATTTAAAGTTAAAGTTAAAGTTAAAGTTAAAGTTAAAGTTAAAGTTAAAGTTAAAGTTAAGGTTAAAGTTAAAGTTAAAGTTAAAGTTAGAGTTAAATTTAAAGTTAAAGTTAAAGTTAAAGTTAAAGTTAAAGTTAAAGTTAAAGTTAAAGTTAAATTTAAAGTTAAAGTTAAAGTTAAAGTTAAAGTTAAAGTTAAAGTTAAAGTTAAATTTAAAGTTAAAGTTAAAGTTAAGGTTAAAGTTAAAGTTAAAGTTAAAGTTAAAGTTAAAGTTAAATTTAAAGTTAAAGTTAAAGTTAAAGTTAAAGTTAAAGTTAAAGTTAAAGTTAAAGTTAAAGTTAAAGTTAAATTTAAAGTTAAAGTTAAAGTTAAAGTTAAAGTTAAAGTTAAAGTTAAAGTTAAATTTAAAGTTAAAGTTAAAGTTAAAGTTAAAGTTAAATTTAAAGTTAAAGTTAAAGTTAAAGTTAAAGTTAAAGTTAAAGTTAAAGTTAAAGTTAAAGTTGAAGTTAAATTTAAAGTTAAAGTTAAAGTTAAATTTAAAGTTAAAGTTAAAGTTAAAGTTAAAGTTAAAGTTAAAGGTAAAGTTAAAGTTAAGGTTAAAGTTAAAGTTAAAGTTAAAGTTAGAGTTAAAGTTAAAGTTAGAGTTAAAGTTAAAGTTAAATTTAAAGTTAAAGTTAAGTTAGAGTTAAAGTTAAAGTTAAAGTTAAAGTTAAAGTTAAATTTAAAGTTAAAGTTAAAGTTAAAGTTAAAGTTAAAGTTAAAGTTAAAGTTAAAGTTAAATTTAAAGTTAAAGTTAAAGTTAAAGGTAAAGTTAAAGTTAAGGTTAAAGTTAAAGTTAAATTTAAAGTTAAAGTTAGAGTTAAAGTTAAAGTTAGAGTTAAAGTTAAAGTTAAAGTTAAAGTTGAAGTTAAATTTAAATTTAAAGTTAAAGTTAAAGTTAAAGTTAAAGTTAAAGTTAAAGTTAAAGTTAAAGTTAAAGTTAAAGTTAAGGTTAAAGTTAAAGTTAAAGTTAAAATTAATGTTAAAGTTACTTTTAAAGTTAAAGTTAAAGTGAAGGCTAAAGTTAAAGTTAAAGTTAAAGTTAAATTTAAAGTTAAAGTTAAAGTTAAAGTTAAAGTTAAAGGTAAAGTTAAAGTTAAGGTTAAAGTTAAAGTTAAAGTTAAAGTTAGAGTTAAAGTTAAAGTTAGAGTTAAAGTTAAAGTTAAAGTTAAAGTTAAAGTTAAATTTAAAGTTAAAGTTAAAGTTAAAGTTAAAGTTAAAGTTAAAGTTGAAGTTAAATTTAAAGTTAAAGTTAAAGTTAAATTTAAAGTTAAAGTTAAAGTTAAAGTTAAAGTTAAAGGTAAAGTTAAAGTTAAGGTTAAAGTTAAAGTTAAAGTTAAAGTTAAAGTTAGAGTTAAAGTTAAAGTTAGAGTTAAAGTTAAAGTTAAAGTTAAAGTTGAAGTTAAATTTAAAGTTAAAGTTAAAGTTAAAGTTAAAGTTAAAGTTAAAGTTAAGGTTAAAGTTAAAGTTAAAGTTAAAATTAATGTTAAAGTTACTTTTAAAGTTAAAGTTAAAGTGAAGGCTAAAGTTAAAGTTAAAGTGAATGTTAAAGCTAAAGTGAAAGTTAAAGTTAAAATTAAAGTTAAATTTAAAGTCAAATTTAAAGTTACAGCTAAAGTTAAAGTGAATGTTAAAGTTAAAGTTAAAGTTAAGGTTAAAGTTAAAGTTAAAGTTAAAGTTAAAGTTAAAGTTAAAGTTAAAGATAAAGTTAAAGTTAAAGTTAAAGTTAAAGTTAAAGTTAAAGTTAAAGGTAAAATTAAAGTTAAGGTTAAAGTTAACGTTAAAGTTAAAGTTAAAGTTAAAGTTAAAGTTAAAGGTAAAGTTAAAGTTAAAGTGGAAGTTAAAGTTAAAGTTAAATTGAATGTTAAAGTTAAAGTTAAAGTTAAAGTTAAAGTTAAATTTAAAGTTAAAGTTAAATTTAGAGTTAAAGTTAAAGTTAGAGTTAGAGTTAAAGTTAAAGATAAAGTTAAAGTTAAATTTAAAGTTAAAGTTAAAGTTAAATTTAAAGTTAAAGTTAAAGTTAAAGTTAAATTTAAAGTTAAAGTTAAAGTTAAAGTTAAAGTTAAAGTTAAAGTTAAAGTTAAGGTTAAAGTTAAAGTTAAAGTTAAAGTGAAAGTTAAAGTTGATAATATGCAACAGCTTTACCGCGGCAGTCCCCGAGTGCCACACGTCCTTTTTTTATATTAATTTCGCTACAAATTTTCTTTCCTTTTTGAAACGTAATTTCGGAGGATCGAAAACGAGCTGGACTAGTCTCTTTACTTCACATTTATTTAGCGCTTCATATATTATTGGGTTCTCTTTGTGACTTTTTATTTCTTCATTTTTACTACTGGACTGTTTGTTGTTATGATATTTGTTTGTTTCCGACCTAGTCGTAACTTTTAATATTCTACACGCTTCTACCGATATTTGTTTTAGTTCTTTAATATCTATGCGTGATAATGCGTCGGCTACATAGTTTTCTTTACCAGCGATATACTCTACCTCGAAATCATATTCTTCCAGATCTAATCTGATTCGAGTTAACTTTGATGACGGATTTTTCATCGATAATAAAAATGTTAAGGGTCTGTGGTCTGTTTTGACCAAAAATTTTCTACCGTAAATGTATGGTCTAAAATATGTTATGGCCCAATGAATGGCCTAATTCCTTCTCAATTGTTGCTTTATTAATTTCTCCTATAGTAAATGATCGTGATGCATAGGCAATTGGCAATTATTTTCCTTCATGCTCTTGGCTTAATACTGCTCCCCAACCATATCCACTTGCGTCAGTTGTTATACAAAATTGTTTATTGTAATCGGGATATTGTAACACATTAGGGCTTATTAACGCAGCCTTCAAAAAAATTAAAGGATTTTTTACAATCCTCTGTCCAGTCGAAAACTACATTTTTCTTGCAAATTCTTGTTATTATTCTAGAATATTCTGCAAAATTTGGAATAAATCCTCTGTAATAATTGCAAATTGCGACGAATCTTTTCGCCTCAATCGCGTTTTTAGGTGTTGGGTAATTTTTAACTGTTTCGAATTTACTGGGATCTGACAAACTTCCTTTGCTTGTGCATTTATGACCAAGGTAAGTTACTTCTTGGTTGAAAAATAAACATTTATCAGGATGTAATTTTAAATTGTATTTTCTACAAGTTGCGAAAACAACTCGTAAATTTTTAATCATATGATTTTCGGATCATCCTAATACGACTAAATCGTCCATGTATAGGAATGCTTGTGAAGGTTTTAAGCCTGCAAATGCTAATGTCATCATTCTTTGGAATGACTTCGGTGCTACTTTAAGGCCATACGGTAATCTTTTAAAACGATAAGTACCATTATCTGCTGTAAAGGATGTGATATCTCTTGACTCTTCGCTGAGTTCAATCTGGTGAAATCCAGACATTAAACCTAAGCATGAAAAATATTTAGCTCTTCCTAACTGATCTAGTATGTCATCAATTCTTGGTAAAGGGAATTTATCTGCGGCTAATTTTTTATTTACTTGTCTGTAATCTTGGTTATTCGGGAGTGATTTTTTCGGTACTAATAAAATTGGATTATTGAATTCTGAAATCGAAGGTTCTATTATGTCATCTTTAACTAATTTGTTTACTTGTTTATTAATTTCACTCTTATGAGCTTCTTCTATTCTATAATTTTTTACGTAGACTGGGTTATGGTCTTTCATATGAAGTTTTTGTTTGTAAAAATTATTAGTGGTAATTGGTTCTGTTTCCAATGAAAAAATATCAATGCATTCCGCACATAACGCATTAAGTGATTTATTTGCAAATTTTGGAAAATTTTTATTTAATCTTTCTAATTTTTCATTATTGTTCGCCTCATTTGCGAGTTTTATATTTTTAACTATTGTATAATCATTCAAATTTTCTGTACGAATATTAAAATCTTGAAGTGTTGCATTTTTATCTGTTGTATTTATAATTCTAACGAATGTTTCTTGTGAATTTGCTAGTGTGTTTGCAATAAAAATACCTTCAGACAATTTTTGAATTGTTATTTTCTATGTGAATTTGTCGAACTACTTCTGATCGTGCGGGAATTGAAATACTATTAATTGTTGGTTTGTTAGTCATCTAAATTATTATGTTTTCTGGGTAGTCATATGGTCTTAGTATTAGAGTGTCACCTTCTGTTTGATAATCTAAAATGCAATTATATTTTTTAATGAAATATTCCATCGCATGGGATTGGGAAATTGTCTTCTACTACGTGAAATTTGTGTCTAATTAATAGGTAATCATCTTTTAAGTCCGCTTTAACCGTGCCAATAGTGCTTGTTATCCCTTGACCAATTCCTCTTACATCTGTTTTTTGAGAATTATTTATCGTGACATTACTGTCAATTTGACCCTTTTTTATTATTGAAATATCTGCTCCCGTATCGATTAGGAGGGTTGCTATGGAATCATTCAGAGTTGTTCTGGAAGATATGTAGCTATTAAGGTGTAAATTGAAAATATATAATTTTTTATTTATTGAGGTGGAGTTTGTTGGTTTTCCTGTTGTAACATTTCGGACATTTCTGGTGTTATTGCGGGCATTTCCTCGCGATCCGAAATTTCGACCAGATCTTTGGTTATTTTGTCTGTTATTATTATTATTGTTATTATTGGAAGGACGTCTATAATTTCCTCTATAATTATTGTTTTGGTAACTCCTGCGGAAGTTACCTCGGAAATTGGAATTTTGTTGGCTAATATGTAAAATAGAATTTGTATTTCCAGTTACTTCTGTGCAACTGTTAGTGAATTTTGATAAAGCTTCGTTCATTGTTGTGAACGTTCCAGCTTGCATAATTGTTTTTACTTTATCGCCGGAGCAGTTTTTACACATAGCTTTCACAGCTGATTGTGTAGGATACTTGGTTGCTAACTCTGGTGTTAGTCGGCCAGATATGTGTGCTCCTTCCAATGATTTTGTGAGCTTTTCAATTTCAGCAGTGTATTGATTAGCAGTTCTACCGCGCTGTTGGATATTCAGGAGTTTTGCTGCCAAAATTTTTGATTTTATTGCCTCAATTGAGCTTTCAGTGCTTATTAGGTTTCTGGCTGTTCCTTTCAGCTTGGTTTTTATCATCGAAACCGCTACAGCTTCATGGGTATCCTTAATTTATTCTAAGATATCCAAGGCATCCAAAAAGCTACTCAAGTTGTAAGGCTGAAAAAAACTGATGAAGCAGTCTTTAAAACTTCGACTATTGTTTGTGACATTTTGTTGCTTTCAGTTTGTGAGGTTTTATTAAAAATTTAAATTTTTGGGGTTTCCCCTAGATTTGGTTGAGTTTCAGGTAATAAGCTAGCAAAATCAATTTCTATCTCCCCTTCAAATGACATTGGGACTAATGCCCCAATGTTATATCTACCTAATGAGGATACTAATTTATCTCTAAAACCGGGAAAATTTGTTGTGCTTCTAGTTGATGGCTGGCAGTTAATTTGCTATGTACTTCTTGTATAGCTTTGCCTATATTATTCAATGACTGTAATATTGTCGTGAGGTGTTTTAAAATGGTTATTCTTTGTATGCTTATATTTTTATTAACACATTTATAAATTTTTTCTGCTAAATTTTTTTCTCCCACAAGTGTGTTGAGAATAGTTTCCCATTTGCCCATCGAGGTAAAAAATACATTTTTTTTTTGGTTTAGACTTTGTCTAGACCATCTGTTCGGCTTATGTATTTTTCTTTAAAAATTTATTATGAGTTGAGTATAATTTTACAAATAAGTTGACGCAAGTGCAGACCGTCAAAATTATCAACAAGATTTTGATAAAGTCTAATGCCTCACTATGGTCAATTACTTGAATGGAATTAATTAAGCTTGCATTGGGTTCTTCTGCTTTGGATTCTTTGCCTCCCATTTTGAAATAATAATTGTTAAAAAATTTTTTATTTTTTTTTATATTAATGTATTTATGTTCTGTAAGGTTATACATTATCAGCATGCGTCTGGTTTCCTCGATTCTAGTAGTAGGATTAATGAATCCTCCATATTTGGTTCCCTAGTCATACCAATATCTTTCCAAAAGCCGTTTAGCCATTGTAATTCCTTTTCTAAATCTTTTTTTTCTATTTTATTCTCAAGCGTAGTGATTGGGTTTTTGTTCGGCATTATAATTTAAACAATTTTTGCTTTAAAAAAAATTCTTTTATACTTCTTTTAATTCCCTAATTTTATTTTTTAGACGTATCCTTTTCTCTGTGTTTGTTGTCAAATTAATTTCTTTATACAATATGGCTACAGCCTTTCTAATGTTAAATCTTTTTCCTCCTCCTTTTCTTTTATTTTTAGTGGGTTTCGGAATCTTTGGTTCCTCAATTTTTTGTTGTTTTATTCTACGCCTATATTCTTCTATGCTAATTGCCTTAGGGCCTTGTTTAATTATTTCTGCTTCTTTTTCTTTTTCTAATTTATTTACTTCTTCCTCAATTGATTTACAACAATGCAAGAATAATGTGTCAAATTCTTTTTGATTATTGATTTCGTTCATTGAAAAAGTTAGTGTGAGAAGAAAAAAAAAATTCTTAATTTTATTAGCAAAAATCTATTTTTTGCCCATAAAATGGTAGCCATTAGGATGCCAAATGCTTTTAAAATAAACTACCTAAATAATTACATACATAATCTTCTATCTCCGTTTGTCTTCTGGTGTGTGTCTGCAGGCCAAGGTCTTTTCCGCTTCTCTACGCTTACCCTTCAATTCCATGTGTTCATAATAATCTGCTATCTTCTTGATGTGTGTCTGCAGGCCAAGGTCTATTCCACTTCTCTACGCTTACGCTTCAATTCCAGGTGTTCATAATAATATGCTATCTTCTTGATATGTGTCTCTTTATCGGTAATTCCTCGACATTTTTTTTTTTGCTATATCGCAGTAATTTTTATATTTTGTCCTGTTTCAATTTCCAAATTCCAAATTCAGATCCTTTTCTTTTTCCAAAAAAATTCTAAAGATTTTTTTTTGAGGAAGTCTGCCTATATTTCAAGCAGCAGACGAGGGAAGCTGCCTATTTAATTCAGCAGTTCTAAAGGATAATAAGGAAATGGCAGGATCGCCATGTAATGTTTGCGGATAAGAAAAAATCGAAATCAAGATTGCAGTGCCCAGTTAGCGGCACCAGATAGAATTTACTGCCAATTGAAACGGCAGCAGGTTGAATTCTCCTCTTTATTCAAAATTGTTTTCTTTTATACAAAATGTCTATGAGCTAAAATACTTACTTACACTAATACTTACAAACTAAGTATAACACACATATATATTCAATTCAGTTCCCTGGGAACTGCATTCTAAGCATAATTAAAATTGGCTGTGTAATGCGCAACGCAAGCATAAATGAATCATGTTAGTAATTTTTCTGCAGGTAAGGCATGTCATGAGCAAGCTCTTAACAGTGACATACCAAGGCTCAGGTTACCGTATGATGCACGGCGTACTGTTTAGGCAGGATGCCTAACTTTTCCGCATCTGATTGCGATCCCCCCAATGCAACTCTGCAAATCGATACTCGATACTCGACTTAATTTATAACCACCTACACCATCACCGCCACATGCATGTGCATGTATGTACATGCACGTGTATGTGTGTTTTTTGTCAGCACTCATGTATATGCCTGTCGGGGTTGATGTGTGGGTGCCTTTCCCCTCCAAAACGGAGAATTTGCGGGTCAACGGTTGTGGCTTGCTATACAACCGGCCTCTTGGATTCTAACAGCCAACCAGCTAACATCTGCCGCCAGCGATCTCCACTGTTTTCAACAATATATTCAGGTAATATTGTAACCAGGTTATTTATATATTCACATAATAAATTACATCCATTATAACGAGAAATCTCGTCTACTTTCTTATTTCTCTATTTCCATACGCATATTCCCACTGAGATCGACCCGGTGCGCCCACCTCTGGCAAGGATCAGACGCACCCCGGCCGAACACTTGGTCCTATCTCACCAGGAATTTGAAATACAGCACCTAAATTACAGTCCACAACATTATATTATAGCTGAACGCACCAAAATTGCCATTTATCAAAGAAATTGTCACAAAAATTTATCCGGAAAAGGATTTGCCACAACCAACAAAAAGTCTATTATTTCATACCAGCGTGCAAAAACACTGAGAGATCAAGCCATCTTGCCACATCAGCGCCAGTATACGAATCGCCACATATAGCTGAATAAAGTCCACAGTAAGTGAAATATTTCTTGCCACATTTTTTTTGGTTATTACAATAAAATAAAAACCGTGTAAAAACATAATCCATAGCCTGTGTGCCACACGCGTAGTGATTTCTAATTAAGCGCGAAAAGTGTAAAAAATTTAGTGCCGAAAAGAAAAATAAGTGCAAACGCGTTGCATTAACGTCGTTTAAGATTCCCTGTGACTATCTGGTCTGTCCCCCCACCAGCGGTAAGGCTCTCCGGACACAGCACAAGGAAGAGGTGCACATAACCTCACATTCATATTAAAATCTCACGTCATACGGCTGTGGCAATTTTCATTTTTTTTCAAGCACTTTAATTTTCACTAGTTAAATCGACACAGTTTTCTAACACAGTTTTCACTGAGTTTTTATGCTTTTCGTCGAGTTGTTATAGGTATCAGCGCGCGCACTTATTATACTCAGTTGAGCAGAGCTCACAGAGTATATTAAGTTTGATTGGATAACGGTTGGTTGTACATATATAAAGGAATCGAGATAGATATAGACTTCCATATATCAAAATAATCAGGATCGAAAAAAAATTTGATTGAGCCATGTCCGTCCGTCCGTCCGTCCGTCCGTCCGTTAACACGATAACTTGAGTAAATTTTGAGGTATCTTGATGAAATTTGGTATGTAGGTTCCTGAGCACTCATCTCAGATCGCTATTTAAAATGAACGATATCGGACTATAACCACGCCTACTTTTTCGATATCGAAAATTTCGAAAAACCGAAAAAGTGCGATAATTCATTACAAAAGATAGATAAAGCGACGAAACTTGGTAGATGAGTTGAACTTATGACGCAGAATAGAAAATTAGTAAAATTTTGGACAATGGGCGTGGCACCGCCCACTTTTAAAAGAAGGTAATTTAAAATTTTGCAAGCTGTAATTTGGCAGCCGTTGAAGATAGCATGATGAAATTTGGCAGGAACGTTACTCCTGTTACTATATGTACGCTTAATAAAAATTAGCAAAATCGGAGAAGGACCACGCCCACTTTTAAAAAAAAAAATTTTTAAGTTAAATTTTAACAAAAAATTTAATATCTTTACAGTACATAAGTAAATTATGTCAACATTCAACTCCAGTAATGATGTGGTGCAACAAAATACAAAAATAAAAGAAAATTTCAAAATGGGCGTGGCTCCGCCCTTTTTCATTTAATTTGTCTAGGATACTTTTAACGCCATAAGTCGAACAAAAATTAACCAATCCTTTTGAAATTTGGTAGGGGCATAGCTTTTATGACGTTAAATGTTTTCTGTGAAAATGGGCGGAATCGGTTTATGCCACGCCCAGTTTTTATACACAGTCGTCCGTCTGTCCTTCCGCATGGCCGTTAACACGATAACTTGAGCAAAAATCGACATATCTTAAATGAACTTAGTTCACGTGCTTACTTGAACTCACTTTATCTTGGTATGAAAAATGAACGAAATCCGACTATGACCACGCCCACTTTTACGATACCGAAAATTACGAAAAATGAAAAAAATGCCATAATTCTATACCAAATACGAAAAAAGGGATGAAACATGGTAAGGTAATTGGATTGCTTTATTGACGCGAAATATAACTTTAGAAAAACTTTATAAAATGGTTGTGACACCTACCATATTAAGTAGAAGAAAATGAAAAAAGTTCTGCAGGGCGAAATAAAAAACCCTTCAAATCTTGGCAGGTACTACATATATAAATAAATTAGCGGTATCCAACAGATGATGTTCTGGGTCACCACCCTGGTCAACATTTTGGTCGATATCTGGAAAATGCCTTCACATATACAACTACCACCACTCCCTTTTAAAACTCTCATTAATACCTTTAATTTGATACCCATATCGTACAAACTTATTCTAGAGTCACCCCTGGTCCACCTTTATGGCGATATCTCGAAAAGGCGTCCACCTATAGAACTAAGTCCCACGCCCTTTTAAAATACTCATTAACACCTTTCATTTGATACCCATATCGTACAAACATATTCTAAAGTCACCCCTGGTCCACCTTTATGGCGATATCTCGAAAAGGCGAACACCTATAGAACGAAGGCCCACCCCCTTTTAAAAATACTCATTAACACCTTTCATTTGATACCCATATCGTACAAACAAAGTCTAGAGTCACCCCTGGTCCACCTTTATTGCGATACTTCGAAAAGGCGTACACCTATAGAACTAAGGCCCACTCCCTTTTAAAATACTAATTAACACCTTTCTTTTGATACCCATATTGTACAAACAAATTCTAGGGTCACCCCTGGTCCACCTTTATGGCGATATCTCGAAACGGCGTGATTAAGGAAGGATTACTCCCTTTTAAAATGCTCATTAACACCTTTCTTTTGATACCCATATTGTACAAACAAATTCTCGGTTCACCCTTGGTCCACCTTTATGGCGATATCTCGAAACGGCGTCCACCTATGGAACTAAGGATTACTCCCTTTTAAAATACTCATTAACACCTTTCATTTGATACCCATATCGTACAAACGCATTCTAGAGTCACCCCTGGTCCACCTTTATGGCGATATCTCGAAAAGGCGACCACCTATACAACAACCACCACTCAGTTTTAAAACCCTCATTAATACCCTTAATTTGATACCCATATCGTACAAACACATTCTAGAGTCACCCCTGGTCCACCTCTATGGCGATATTTCGAAACGGCATCCACCTATAGAACTAAGGCCCACTCCCTTTTAAAATACACATTAACACCTTTCGTTTGATGCCCATATTGTACAAACAAATTCTAGGGTCACCCCTGGTCCACCTTTATGGCGATATCTCGAAACGGCGTCCACCTATGGAACTAAGGATTACTGCCTTTTAAAATACTCATTAACACCTTTCTTTTGATACCCATATTGTACAAACAAATTCTAGGGTCACCCCTGGTCCACCTTTATGGCGATATCTCGCAACGACGTCCACCTATGGAACTAAGGATTACTCCCTTTTAAAATACTCATTAATACCTTTCATTTGATACCCATATCGTACAAACGCATTCTAGAGTCACCCCTGGTCCACCTTTATGGCGATATCTCGAAAAGGCGACCACCTATACAACAACCACCACTCCCTTTTAAAACCATCATTAATACCTTTAATTTGATACCCATATCGTACAAACACATTCTAGAGTTACCTTTGGTCCACTTTTATGACGATATTTCGAAACGGCATCCACCTATAGAACTAAGGCCCACTCCCCTTTAAAATACTCATTAACACCATTCGTTTGATGCCCATATTGTACAAACAAATTCTAGGGTCACCCCTGGTCCACCTTTATGGCGATATCTCCAAACGGCGTCCACCTATGGAACTAAGGATTACTCCCTTTTAAAATACTCATTAACACCTTTCATTTGATACCCATATTGTACAAACAAATTCTAGGGTCACCCCTGGTCCACCTTTATGGCGATATCTCGAAACGGCGTCCACCTATGGAACTAAGGATTACTCCCTTTTAAAATACTCATTAACACCTTTCTTTTGATACCCACATTGTACAAACAAATTCTAGGGTCACCCCTGGTCAACCTTTATGGCGATATCTCGAAACGGCGTCCACCTATGGAACTAAGGATTACTCCCTTTTAAAATACTCATTAACACCTTTCATTTGATACCCATATCGTACAAACGCATTCTAGAGTCAACCCTGATCCACCTTTATGGCTATATCCCTAAATGGCGTCCACCTATAGAACTATGGCCCACTCCCTCATAAAATACTCTTTAATGCCTTTCATTTGATACCCATGCCATACAAACACATTCCAGGGTTTCCCTCGGTTCATTTTCCTACATGGTTATTTTCCCTTATGTTGTCACCATAGCTCTCAACTGAGTATGTAATGTTCGGTTACACCCGAACTTAACCTTCCTTACTTGTTTATAATAAAGTTGAACGTTTGAGTGGCGAGTGGCCCCCTTTATTTCGTCAAAGACACTGTTGTTGTTTTCCCCTTCTCCCTGCTTTTTCGGTAGGAAATCAGCTGCACTGACAGAAAAAATAAACAAATTAAAAGTAAAAAATCAATTTTGCTTAATTTTAATAGTTATTGGTTGGGTGACTCGCTCAGGTTTTCAAGTTTTATATCCCTTTGTTAATTCGCTCTCCACTTTTCAACCATGAACATGGAGTCTTACATTAGATTGGCCGATCGAATAATCGAATTCGAGGCCGATTTTAATGACATAAATGCGTCTCTGCACACAGTACACACTCTTGCAATACAGCAAAAAGAGTTGCAAGCTAAGTGGGAAAAAGCAGAGACCGCCCTCGAGGAGTTACTTGACTCTGACAAGCTTGACGCAAAAAAAAATGCAGCGGTCAAGATCAAGCATAAAGCGGCATATGCCGTACTCCTGAGATGCATGTCGAACATGGCTGAAATTCAAACTAAATTGAAGGAGGAAAAAGATAGGGCAGTTCGACCTGAGGGAGAACGCGCGCGCGAACATAGTATCCGCCTGCCAGCTTGCGATACTGAGGTATTCAAGGGCGACTACATATCTTGGCCAACGTTTCGTGACCTGTTCACGGCCGTCTATAAAAATAACAGTCTCTTAAGCCCGGTAGAAAAGTTGTTCCACCTTAACTAAAAAACTCAAGGTGAGGCAAAGGACATTGTCAAGAAATGTCCTTTGACAAATGAAGGCTTCGAAACAGCCTGGAAAAACCTATGTGAGAGATACGAGAATAAACGGATTCTCGTAAACTCACAACTACAAATTTTGTTTAATCTAAAAAAGATAGATAGCGAGTGCGGCAGCTCAATCAAAACCTTACAGCGCGACATAAATAATTGTTTAGCATCATTAAAAACCCATCAGATTGATGTTTCAAATTGGGATGCGATTATTACCTATTTATGTTCGACAAAATTACCTGAAAATACATTGGCTCTATGGGAGCAGAGCTTTGACCACAAAACGGATATATCCAAGTGGGAGGATATGGACAAATTCTTGTCAAATCCTTTTCAGACACTTGAAGCCGTGTCTGGTTTTACAGGGAATGCCACTTCTAAAGTGCAAAAATCAAACGCGTCGCGACAATCGACAGAAACCCCTATGAAAAGACTTGGTGCTTTTCAAACAAAAGTATCCAAGCAAACAACAAAATTAATGTGTAAAATGTGCAAATCTACGGAGCACAGATTACGCAACTGTTCACGTTTTTGCGATTTAACCCCGGTAGAAAGGGTTAAATTCGTTAAGTCCACAAATGGCTGCCTGAACTGTTTATCCCCAGGACATACAGTGACGAGGTGCACCAGTTCGTACAACTGTTTCAAATGCCACTCTCGTCACCACACGCTCCTGCATGCGGACACACTTCAGCAACTGGCGGTGCGCAACCCTTTCAAAGATGCGGATAATACCCCATCAACTTCGGCACATGCACGGAAAAGACAGGAGTCGGGACAACCCCCTTCCTCTACGAACCAGAATGTCAAATCCTGCCATGTCAATTCCAGCACAGGTGTGCTATTATTTATTTATTTATTTATTTATTTCAAAGTAAATCTAGGACAAATTAAAATATCCTTACAGACTATTTACAAATTATTAGCTTAAATATTATCTACCATATCGAGTCATTTAGTATAAGTTTAAACTTTGATTTATTTACTGAAAAATCAATTTCCTTGACATTAGTAAGAAGATTGAATTCCTTCAATGCCCTAGCAATAGGCGAATTAGCGACATATGTCGTTCTGGCCCTATCCAATAAAAGTGTATCATGATTTCGAAGTGTTCTAGCTGGAATATTGAAGCGAATACGCTCCAAAAGAAACGGAGAGTCAATCGTGCCCCCTATCAAATCATAAATAAATATCAGCGCTAGAATAGATCTTCTACTATCCAGGGGCTTTAGTCTTATAAGTAGACAACTAGAGTAGTAAGATGGTAAAGGATCCTGAAAACGTAATGACCGGAGCCCAAAACAAAAAAATTTTTTCTGGATCATTTCAAGTCGCTGTATATGACAAGCGTGGTATGGTCTCCAAACGAAGGAAGAATATTCCAGTTTAGACCGTACAAGCGATGTATATAGTAGCTTTAACGTATATGGATCATGGAAGTCCGAGCTAAAGCGGCGAATGAACGCAAGCATGGAATATGACTTAGCAATAACACAGTTAAGTTGACTCTGAAAGAGAAATTTAGCATCGAAGACAACTCCAAGATCTAATATTTCATCAACAGTTTTCAAAACAGAAAGACCGATGTGATGCGAGGTGTTAATACCATTACGGGATTTTGAAAATGAGATGTGAAAACACTTATTAATATTTAAATGTAAAATTCCTACTACACCAATCTGTTACTCTGTCAAAATCTGACTGCAGCCGTAGGGAATCTGCCCGATTTGTGACTGATGTAAAAATTTTCAAATCATCTGCGTACAGCAAAAAATGCGAGTAAATGAAGCAATGACGTATGTCATTAATAAAAATTACGAATAGGAGAGGTCCTAGGACACTTTTTGAGGAACACCAGAGGTCGCGGTAAAAGAACGAGAACTAACACCATCAACCACAACAGTAAAACTCCGATCCGCCAGGTAAGACTTCACCCATGATAGAATATTGGAGTGAAATCCCAGATCAGCAAGTTTTAAAAGAGTAATTTATGGCTAACTTTATCGAAAGCCTTAGAAAAATCAGTGTAGATGGTATCTACTTGTGCTCTATTATTAAAGACAGAGAGACAATATTCAGTAAAAACAGCAAGATTAGTCACAGTCGACCTACCGGACATAAAACCATGCTGGTTGGGTGAAATAATACTTTTTACCGCAAACGATATCTTTTCCTTAATTATAATCTCGAAAAGTTTCGATATTGTGGAAAGTTTTGATATTGGGCGGTAGTTGGCAATATTGCTCTTATTGCCACTTTTGAAAATAGGAGTAATGGAAGTTACTTTCCAGGCATTAAAAAAATCTCCCCACTTTAGAGATTTATTGAAAATTAATAAAATCGGATAAGCAATTGCAACAGTATTTTTTAGCAAAAATGAACGCAGTCCATCCACATCAGATTGTTTTGAGGACTTTAACACCGAAATTCCCCGAATAACATCATCAAGTGATATGGAAAGTTCACCAAAATTTATTTGAGTATTAACATCAGTATGCTCAACCACATCAGGCAAAACAGTATCAGACACAAAGTTAGAGCTGAAGAAATCTGCAAAAAGATTGACGGCATCAGTAAGAGAGTATGCAGAGGTTTCATTATAAAAAACATGAGAATGGAGCATGACTTTTTAGCTCTAAAGTAGCGCCAGAAAGATTTCGGATTCGACTTAATGTCGCATTCAAATTTCTCAACATATTTTTTATGAAACCGATTCCTTAGGGATTTAAATTGCTTTGAATAATATACATATTTTCCCTTAAAAGCAGGTGAGTTAGACAATTTGTACTTTTTAAAGAATGTGTTTCGTAAATTCTTAAGTTTTTTTAACTCCCTCGTATACCAACGAATTTTATGGCAATTTTTCCGCATTCGAGGGATCAAACTACTATAAATTTGGTTGACTTTACCTTTGAAAATATCAAAGCACTCACTGACACCAACACCTGAGAATATACTATCCCAATCAATTATGCTTATTTTAGCGTTGATAGCATCAAAATAACAGTTTCTAAAATTATAGTTTCCTGAGTTCATATCTAATCGAATTTTTTTAAACTCAAAAAATCAAAATATCAAAGCACTCACTGACACCAACACCTGAGAATATACTATCCCAATCAATTATGCTTATTTTGGCGTTGATAGCATCAAAATAACAGTTTCTAAAATTATAGTTTCATGAGTTCATATCTAATCGAATTTTTTTAAACTCAAAAAATTCTAATCCCAAAACTAGTGGAACATGATGTAAGCCAGGGCAAGAGAGAGGATCAAGACATTCGGAGAGTGAAAAAGTCATGTTATCACTAATAAAAATTAGATCCAACGTCCTAGACAAGTTGTTAATAAAGGTGTTTACCTGGGCAAGATTCGCGCTCAATAAGTTATCAACAACATATGTTTCAGAAAAACTATTAACGTTATTCGGATACAATACTAAACTATCATCCACGGCTGCCCAGCCTACATTCCCTAAGTTGAAATCACCTAAAATACAAACATTATCCTCATGTCGCTTAGATACTAAATCTACAATATTATCTACATGCGCCATGTACACATGATCTACACTTCCTGGCGGAATGTGTGAGGCACATACAAAGAGAGGCAAAGAGCCATATATGCAAACACATAGTTGATCCAACAGTGAGTCTCCATTCTGCAGCGATATAATTGACGAACCATATTTCCTTTGAACGGCGATTAAAATTCCACCACCCCGAGTAGCGCCAGTTTTTATGGAGTCGCGGTCTTTGCGATAGACATTGTAGAGGTTAGGATCAAAAAATTCGGAGTCATAAAATGCACTATTAAGCCAGGTTTCCACAAAAACTAGAGCATCATAATTCAAACCTGAAGTAAATTCATAAAGCCTCTTAGATTTAGTTCTAAGCCCCGATGAATTTTCATAATAAATACTAAGAGGCCTGTCATAGGCTTGTGGTGTTGCGGAACCTTTTGCGCTGAACCACTCCTTTGAAAAAACTGGAATGGTCGTATAATTACATTGATGGGCCAGATACTCGCATCAACTACTTTATCATAAAATGATTCAGTTACGCCCAGCTTGAAAGTAATTTTCCTAAGGTCAGACAACTCAGTACCTTTTCTTACAAGTTTATCGCATTTAAAATAAATCTTGTTTATGCCAGCATACTTCGAGACGTAGTTCACAATATCTTTTTCAGTTACACTAGGCTGGAAAGATGAGACATGCAACCATTTAAGCTTAGCGGCAGCACCTAGTTCTACATTATTGCTCACACCAAAAGCTAATGGCTTATGTAGATTTATCCGAGAACTCTTTACTTTCGGGTTAGACCCGGCGACTCTGCTTAGGTTAGCGCCATTCCCATCATTACAATCAATCTGCACACTATTTGATTTTGTCTTGGCAGCATCAGCATAACTAGGTGGTAACGCTAACATCATTAGAGATTAGAGACAAGGTACCATTAGAAGTAAGTAAACCTTTAGCGCTTACTGTATTATTATTATTAGCATTCACATTAGCATTCACATTATCATGCGGACACAGCGCGGTAGGAGAAACAATTGTTGTCTCAGCACTTGAAGCGATATCTATATAAGAAGCATTTGACCGTTTATCTACTGTGCTAGCGACAGCGGCAGCAGCAGCAACAGTAACACCTTCAGTACTTAGAACATCATTCATATGTAGATTTGTAGGAGATCCAAAACACGAATTAGAATTTTCGGTGATCTCTTCACGTTTGTTTACACTAATAGCATACTCAGTGACGAGCTTATGCAAATCACCAACAACAGAATGCATCCCATTTATTTCAGCAGTTAATGATGTTATAGCGTAATCTTTAGCTTGCAGGCAGTTATGCAGAGAGTGAACTTCAGCACGTAGTGCATCACACTTGTTAGCTAACTCTTTGTTATCATTGCGAATAGTGGATAAAGCAGAAAGCACCGATCGCAAATCAACAGCATGATTATTGCATACCGCAGCACCTTTTTGCATACCTGCGTCTGAAATATCATTTGACAAAGTATCCAGAAGAGAGTTAGCACTTGTACTCTTATTTTTTATTATTTTCTGATTTTCAGTCAAAATTTGACGACTTTGATCACTTGTAGCGACAGGGGGTGTCGGCAAACAAAGAGATGAACGACGTTCCGCCATACACACATTGCAATAAAACTATTTATTCGCTGAGTGCAAATAATCGATTTTAATTAGGAACTGATCGCGTACACATTCACCATAATGGTACCGACTTCTCCGCGCGGGCATTAATTGATTCTGGGTCTGAATGTTCCTTTATAACTGAAAGACTGTAACGCAGAATCAATTTTCCAGCGAAGAAAATGCATGCCCAGGTTTCAGGCATCACAAATGCGGTGTCAGCTCAGGTGAAAGAAGCATTCAACATCGAATTACGTTCACCAGTGGATCCCTGCTTCAGCCTGACTACACCCGTTCTAGTTCTAGCGAAACTCACTGGGAATCTTCCATCCTGCCATATCAACGCAATGACTATGCAGGCATTCCCAGACTTGGTTTTGGCAGACAAGAGGTTCTACGTCAACGAAGATGTAGACCTCATACTTGGCGGAGACATATATCCCCAAATCATATTAAGTGGCCTTAAGAAAAACGTGCTTAACACACTTTTAGCCCAAGAGACAGTGTTCGGTTGGATACTAACCGGTCGTATTGAATCACCGAATCCAACGAGGAGCATTATGTCTTTTTACAACGAGGTTGCGTTAGACAACCAACTCAAAGCTTTCTGGGAGGTAGAAAATTTACCAAAAAATAAAATATTAAACGAAGATGAGAGGTATTGCGAAAAATTATTTAAAGAAACAACGAAACGTGATGAAGATGGAAGATACACCGTATCACTACCATTCAAGCAGGATTACCCTAATAACATTAATTTAGGACCGTCCCTGAAACGCGCATGCTCTCAATTCTTCCGGAATGAGGGGCGGCTAATAAAAAACCCAGATTTAGGTAAAGAATATGTTCGAGTGTTGTCAGAATATGATACGGTCGAACATATGAGAAAATTAAACGTACTTCCAATTGTAAGGAAATTCTAAAGGACATCCCCAAAACGGATTTGCTCAGCGAGGATTTCTTAGCGTTCGAAGAAGCTAGTTCGGTAAAAGCCCTGGGAACACGATGGAACGCTAACTCAGACGTATTTTATTTCAAAGCAGGAACCCTAGAAAATTGCGAAAACATCACCAAACGAGAAGTACTATCCGCTATAGCCAAACTTTTCGACCCTTTAGGCTGGCTTGCGCCAATGGTCATTGTGGCGAAAATACTCATGCAGAGTATTTGGTTAGAAGGCACCGCTTAGGACGACCCAGTACCGACCAGTACGCTGGAAAAATGGAAAACCTTCACCAACCAATACCATGAGATCGATAAAATAAGGATACCTAGATGGGTCAACTTTTCTCCAGGAACCGACATCGAGATCCATGGAATTTGTGACGCATACGAGAAGGCTTACGCAGCAGCCGTTTACATGCGCGTGAAAACGGATAACGACATCTGGACAAAGCTGCTGCTAGCAAAAACCCGAGTAGCACCGGTGAAAACCCTGTCTCTTACACGATTGGAACTTTGCGGAGCCGTGCTGCTAGCGGAAATCGCCGAATCAATTTTCAGGAACCTTAAATTGGGACCAGTGAGAGTTCGCCTGTGGACGGATTCAACGATCGTCCTCGCATGGATAAAGAAACCGCCTTGTTCCTGGTCCACTTTCGTCGCACATCGGATCACCAACATCATTGACATGGTCGGAAATAAGGACTGGTTGCACGTAAATTCAGAATCAAACCCAGCAGATTTAGGTAGCAGAGGATTACCTGCGTCTGAATTGGCCAACAATTCGTTGTGGTGGCAGGGACCTTCTTGGCTGCAAGAAGACACTTCTCAATGGCCAGCACAAGAAAGTGACTACATCACCTCCGTAGAGGAAAAGAGGGCGAAGACCTGCGCAACAACAACCGTAAATACTACCGATATTCTTCAACGCTTTTCCGATCTACCTAGGGCTTTACGGGTGTTATCATTCGTTATGAGGTTCTACCGAAGAACCCATCCCAAAACAAAAAAATCATTTCAGGTCAAGTCATCTTTAATCTCCCCTGATGAGATCAAATCAGTAACTCAACTTGTCATTAAAATCTATCAGAAGCAACATTATAGTTCAGAATATAATGATCTAAAGGCCGGAAAACCAGTTGCAGGGAAAAGTGCAATACTCTCACTTAATCCCTACTTAGACCAAGATGGCATCATTCAATATTCCTCCCATACAACTGCAGGTTATCCCGTCTGACAGTCCAAATGTTTCATCAACAAAGTCTGCATGGGGAAAACCAACTCATGTTACGTCTGATACGCACCCAATACTGGATACCTTACATCAAAACCATGATTAGGGCAACCATTCATAATTGCAAAGTTTGCACTATACACCGAAAGCGTGCTCAGACCCAACTTATGCGTATTCTCCCTCGCGAACGCACGACCTTCAGCCGTGCATTCACGAATACTGGAGTCGACTTCGCTGGACCCTTCGACATCAAAAGTTACCGCGGTAGAGGGTGTCGACTATCCAAAGGCTATGTCTGCCTTTTCGTGTGTTTTTCCACACGAGTGATCTGGAGGCCACTACTGACCTCAGCACCCCATCATTTCTTGCGGCTTTTGACCGTTTTATATCTAAACGCCGATGTCCCAAAAACGTCTATTCCGACAACGGTACAAACTTTGTCGGAGCTTCACGATCCCTACGATCGGAATTCAAAACTTTCATTTCACAAGCCCGAGACAATGCTGTCTCGAAGTACAGCCACCAGTCACTCACTTGGTATTTCATCCCTGCGGGCGCTCCCCATATGGGAGGGCTGTTGGAGGCTGGAGTGAAAAGCTTCAAAAGCCACTTCAAAAAGATAGCCTCGCCACACAAATTCACCTTCGAGGAATTCCATACACTCTTGTGCCGCATCGAGGCATGTCTGAACTCGCGGCCGCTCAGCCCGGCATTAAATAATCCGACGGACCTAGAGCCGCTCACCCCAGGCCATTTCCTCACTGGCAGCTCTGCCTCGATGATCAATCGGTGGCAGAAACTCAAAGCCCTCCATCACACTTTCTGCAAGCGATGGAAAACCGAATATCTATCCGAACTTCAAAAACGAGTGAAGTGGAAGCATCCCAGACAAAATATAAAAATGGGAGATCTCGCTGTCCTCAAAGAGGTCAACTTATCTCCCAACGAATGGAGGTTAGGTCGAGTTGTCAACGTACACCCCGGCGAAGATGACCGAGTACGCGTAGTCGACCTCAAAACCGAGAAGAGTCAAGTCAGACGACCTTTGGTCAAATTGATCCTTCTCCCAACGGAGGAGATGGATTGCGAGAAGACCAAGAGCTCCTCCTAGCAATCCCTCCGTTCCTCTCCCTCCATTCCAAATTCCACCTTCCTATCGGAAACAAGAACCCAGCGCTCGTTCACCCGAAACGAGGCCAACTCTCGCCACCCATCTCCAATAACCTAATGCAGATCCGCATCTGCCACAGAGAACAAAGACATGCGGCCCATTAAAATTTAAATTGTCAAAAAATTCAAATCCAAATTCACCCGCTCTCCCAGAGCGAGAACACCAGAAAATATCCCACAATCGACTCGCTCCCCCGAGCGAGGACACCATCCCCATTCACTCGTTATCCCATAACGAGGATACTAGAAAAGCCCTAACGCAGATCCGCTATCTGCCACAGAACATAAAGGCCTTCGGCCTATTTTATTTCCAATGTTTAAAGAAGCAACCCACAACTCACTCATTATCCCAGAACGAGGATACCAGAAAAGCCTACCTCAGAAGGGCGAACCGCTCTGCCACAGAATCTATTTGTATTTTTTAAATTTCCAACAAAACAACCCTCATTCACTCGCTCACCCCGAGCGAGGATCACAGAACCAACGCGCGAGGCCAACGGAATTTACCAAAATTCATCTCCACACCTAAAATCTTCAACTCACTATTAACTCTTGTTGCCATACGAACATATTGTAAGCCGATCATTGCTCGTTTTTAACGATTGTAATCACTACACGATGTTTATTGGACTGTGGGTACTCCTTGGATTACTCTGATGTAATGCGGAGCTGGAGTATATGGTCCAGTCCTAGGACATCGCAATGTTAATTGGACCATCTTTTTTGTATGAATTGTGGTTAATTTTGGGGCACTCGGTTGGTCCATGGCAAGTAGTCCATACATGCATGCGTGGGGCACTCGCGATTTTTGCAGGGATTTAGCAGATCAAAAATAGTTTCTATACGCGATATTCGCCTGATATGCTTATGCGTCATATGAGTCATTTATGACTCTTACAGGACTCATACATGTACAAATCTTTTTAAAGAAATTAAATTTTTCCGTCTGCGATGGTTGTCTGACATGAGTCTAAATATGTACGACATATGAGTCGCTTCTGCCTCGGAGTGCTCTTGTTCGTATGAATTTAAAGCTCGTTAACAGAAACATTTCAATTTATATTCTGTATAGTAAAGAATATATTAAACCAGTAACTAAAGATTTCATACAAGTTTGCCAGATTTACAGAGTTTACGCACCTGGCAAACATTAAGGTCCGTTTTTTCGCATTAAGTTTATACGTTTCCTCATTGAAGTTTTGTGACGTACGCATTATAATGGAATAAGATCTAGGTGCCAGCCCTCTATGATCATACGTATGTTTTAACTGGCAAGGCTAAGATGGTCGACTTATATCGGGCTGCTTACTATCTGAGCACTCATTTACATGTATACGAAATATGAAACTAGCTGCAGAGTTGATCCCAGGTCCATTGGGATTTGTGGTTATTCTTATGCTATCCCGTATCCCGTCTATATGTACCTCAGAGCGGGGCAAATAGTATGAAAAAAACATTTACCATTAAATCGCGTTCCCATTTCGGGAAATATACACCCCACTCGCCTGCCTTCGCAAACCATTCCAATGTTTCACGTGCTTCATCGAATGTACGATAGCAATTGGGTGACATGAGATGCGCAAGAGGTGAGTCGGCCCATGTACGCCATTCACGCTCTTTTTTTTTTTTCTTGCATATATTTAGTTAAATTTTTTGGCGATTTGTCTAGTCAGGGGAAGTATTTATTTAGTCAGCCGGTATTAAGTAACACATTTTATCTAATTCGTGAAATCAAACTACTTGAAAATGACAACTTTACGAGTTGCATTAAGTCGGTGCTTTGTGGCTCACAAAGAGCTTCGTCGTTTGCTTTACGACTGAAGTGTATCCATCTTATATCTTTACATAATGAATTGTATCCATGCCCATATACTATACAATGCAGAATTGCATGAGTTAACATTGCTAGAACAATTAATTAAGTAATAAGCGCAAAATATTCCAAACCTAAGCCTAATAGGGACCGCAAATATCGTTAAATATTTTTAAGCTGTGGATTAAAGACAGCCGAGGGATTTCACAAAGCTTAAATCAAATATGTAACGAATCTTACCAATAAAACCCTCCAAACGAAGCGCAAATAATGTAACCAAAACTGAGTTGTCACTCAACCTAAATTTGTTTGCATTCCAGCAGGATTACCACCCGGGCCTTCTGGGTGAAAGCCACTATCCATGCGCAACCTATCAAGCAGAAGCGTCATCGCCATGCCTATCCATTTTCTTTCACGTTTAACTGTCGTTAGGTTACAGGCACTAATTCTGAGAGACTCGATTTAAATCAGCAGTTGTGATTTGACACTGTTGGCTCTTCGGCACCTTTCCTTCATCTGGTGAAGCAGCATGGGACCGGGTGCGCACAGTTACACTTGGCTTCGCATTCTCCAGAACTACTCCCGTTTACGTTCACATTTTCATAAGGTCATGATCTTCGCCCAGATAACAAGCGTCTTGGTATACTACGCAAACGGTTTCATAAGTGCCAATCATGGCTCTAACCGCTACGGCTACACCCCGCGTACGCACTAATATCCTACGTCAATTGCATTGGGCACATCCTAAATGGTTTTCATCCAGTTATAATCGTAGCAATTTAAGCAAATTTCAGTGTTGCCGACACGAGGTGTTAGTAAATTAGATGATATACAAGCCTTCCTAAGAGGACGCCCATCTAATTGGAGTGGTATAAGTTATTGTTTATCGCGTAAGGAATGTGAAGAGCTGGCAAATAAATTACATGCAGCTGGCATAAAACCGCTAGCGTATCATGCCGGTTTAACAGATACTCTACGTGAGACGCGTCAAAAAATTGGTTGAGTGGTAAAGTGCGTGTGATTGGCGCAACAATGGCTTTCAGAATGGGTATTGATAACCCAGACGCACGTTTTGTGTTGCACTACTCGTTACCAAACGCCACTGAAGGGTATTACCAAGAAGCAGGACGTGCAGGGCGTGATGGCAAAATAGCTCTCTGTTTACGTTACTATAATTACCACGGATATGACGCGTATGAAGAAATTATTGGACTTGGATAACACGGTTGAAATGGATGTAAAAAGCTACATTTAGAGAACTTGAATCGAGTTGTGGGATACTGTTAAAAAAGTAACAGATTGTCGACGTGCTCAACAGCTAGATTATTTTGGTGAGCATTTTACGAGTGAGCAATGCCTGGAGAGAAGAGATACAGCATGCGATAATTGTCTTAAAAAGCAAAGTTACCAGGAAATTAATGTGCTGGAACAGTGCCGAAAAAATGCGCATGCTGTTAAGGACATATGTAGGGGGCGGGCGCGTTTCACTCTTCTATACATAGCTGATGTGCTTAAAGGGTCTTTAATTATACGCATCGTAGATTGATGTCATGATAAAACGGCACATCATGGCGTTCTCAAAGATTGGGACAAATCAGATGTACAACGTTTAATGCGCAAAAAGATTCTGGAAGGACTTCTACGTGAGGACTTAATATTCTCCAATGATATTCCACAAGCTTACGTTTTTTGTTGGGTCCAAAGATACATACGCAAGATAGCATAATACTCACATTTGCACTTTCCCGTAAAGATGCTCCGAAACGTGCCCTTCCTGGGTTCGGTAGAGCAGCTGCTTCGCCAAACGATCCAGCAGCAGCTGGTGCAGCCCAATTGCGTGCCATTCACGAACGTTGCTACTCGGTTCTATTAGATTTGTGCCGTACAACAGCTGCTGCACGTAGTGTCACAAGGGCTAGTATCATGAATATACAAGCATTAAAAGCGATGTCCGAAAATAGTGCCAGAATCAGAAAGTGATATGTTGAGCATTCCGCATATAACCAAAGCTAATTTCGACAAGTTCGGTAGTAAAATGTTAGAAATTACGCGCAATTATGCTGTAGAGAAACTGTGCCTTTTAATGGATTTGGAAGATGCGCACAGCGAACAGCTAGCGATCAAAAATCCACAAAAGCGCGTGCACATTATTTGTCCAAAATGTACATTGGATAATTTCATTTTTTTTTTCACTTACTCTCCGCGATGCGTAAACGCGCAAATACTTCCACAATGCAATTAATAGTATTAGGTACGCCAGCCACGCGCTGTAGTAGAAAAAAAAGGAAGCAACGGGAAAATCATTCGATGTATTTCCCGTTGTCCCAATTCATAGGAATTTTACATGCTATACATATATAAAGAGTCCCGAAATGAAAAAGTCCCGAAATTAGATAAAATCAACTTTTCTACGGCACTAGTGCAACGACAAAATACATAAGGTATATATATATATATTCGCACGCCACAAACTCACCATACCAGCTATCAGCTGACCAATAAATACACGACAGGGTTGCATGTTACATTTAGCATAATGGCACGTGCAGATAGAACGCGTCGCGGAGAACGCATCGCCAATCTGCAAATTTATGTCAGGTGAACGTAAATAACGCATCTCTGCTCAGTAAAAATTGTATTTAATAATATGCTTCGCATATGCATTTAATTTATCTATCCTAACATACTTTTTGTGTTATGTATGTACATGCACGTGTTTGTGTGTTTTTTGTCAGCACTCATGCATATGCATGTCGGGGTTGATGTGTGGGTGCCTTTCCCCTCCAAAACGGAGAATTTTGCGGGTCAACGGTTGTAGCTTGCTATACAACCGGCCTCTTGGATTCTAACAGCCAACCAGCTAACATCTGCCGCTAGCGATCTCCACTATTTTCAACAATATATTCAGGTAATATTGTAACCAGGTTATTTATATATTCACATAATAAATTACATCCATTATAACGAGAAATCTCGTCTACTTTTTATTTCTCTATTTCCATACGCATATTCCCACTGAGATCGACCCGGTGCGCCCACCTCTCGCAAGGATCAGAGGCACCCGGCCGAACATTTGTGGTCCTTCGAGCCATATATTTGTACAATTGAATGAATGTGTCAATAGAATCTCATGCCGTCGCTTTGTACGAATACTTATGTACAATTGTATGAATATGTATGTAATAGCCATTATATTTTAAGACATTCCAAAACGGGTTGAAATATATGTTTGTACAAATGAATTAATAACTTAATGAGTGAATGCTACAATGTTTGTACAAGAGAAAAAATCAAAACATGCTGACAAGAAAACTTAACTGTTCAACATTGAAGCATATTTACATATATATATAAGTAAATAAAACCACATGTCGTATTTCATTAGATTGTAAGTTTGTATGCTTACATTTAGGCGCATATGTTCTGGTTGATCTATAAGAAAAAGCTTAGAGCATTTTGTTTTGTATTCTGCCTGCAAGAAAAAAATAAATTAGACGTTTTTAAATATAGGAGAGTATCGGGCTCATATTTTAAATGAGAGGCCCCAAATTTTTAAAGGGCCCCAAATTTTTAAATGCCCCCTTAGTACTTTACTGTAATACATTTAAGAAAAAGCAAAATTTATATTTTATATAACTCATTTTTATTAAAAAAAAATTATGTACATAATTGACCACATAATACTGTGTTGTATTTTTGTTTCTGATCATAATTGTAATGTATTGGTGGCTTCAGATAATTAATCAGTTCAATCGGTGGCTGCAAATTTCCACAACTATCAAAATATTCTTTATAATTTTTGTTTTTATAGTATGCTACCCAATGAGTGCCAGGACCATCAGCATCGTCTAAATTAAGAATTCCACATTCTTGAGTATTCGGTTTATTCGGTAAGGAATTTCGCATACAAATTCCTCTGAAATGTTTAAGATGTTTGCAATATTTCATTAAATCTATGTCTGTTAACGGTCTTTTGGGTAGGCTTTTTATTCGTTTTTTTGATAGGATCGTAATTTTAGCTCAATCCGAATATGTTGGGACCGCTTTTTATAGATTCATTCTGATGTGTAACATCTAAAACAATTATTGGAGCATGTTGAACAAATTGATCAGGCGATAAAAGTGGTTGGGGAGTGCGTGCATAGTAACTTTGTTTTGCAGTTTTTTGCTTTGTATTTTAATAAAACGTGCTCTCACACTGATTACAACCATCTGGGCTCCTTAAATATGACATCATATAAATTATACATTTTTTTCAATGTTTTATATCGAGAATAATACGAAATACAATTACATATATCTTCTATTTCCTTATATGAATTATCAGCAAAATTACAATCTTTCTTATGTAATCCATTGAATGAATATATAAATGGTTCTGATAGACATGATCTCATTTCATTTACCATAGAATAAAAAAATATTCGATGATCATCATCAATTAAGTCACCATATTTTGATAAAAACGTTTCTAAATATAGCAGGAGAGACATTTTATTCTTTTTTATTGTGCCACCTGTTTGATACTGAATTACAAATTAAGTCGCTCTACTAGTAATGTGAAACTGTACGATATAACAATCAACAAACCATAAAATACATGCCGATGGACACATCCATCCATGGGAAACTTGTTTCAATGTAAATACTTACATTTTTTGTCAAATAAACCTTTTTCAAATAAATAAAAACAATTTTTATTTAAAATTTTAAAATTTTTTATTTATATTTTTCTCCATACTTTGGCGTGGTTATGCGTAATATACTTGTGTGTGTGTGTGTGTGTAGTTTCATAAAATTACTACTATTTTTCTAAATAATCTTTTTGACAACATTTGTAAATGGAATACATTCATAAATTTTATCATGGATGAGTATACAATAAGCAGCGGTGTTGGCAGATACGGCCTTGTGAAATTTTAGCTCAATACGAATATCGATGGGACCGCTTTTTATAGATTCATTCTGATGTGTAACATCTAAAACAATTATTGGAGCATGTTGAACAAATTGATCAGGCGATAAAAGTGGTTGGGGAGTGCGCCCATAGTAACTTTGTTGAAATTTCAAATACATGTCATATAATAGAGCATACCAATTCCGATCAAATTTAATATTAAGATCATCATATGTAAATGTAGTAGAGTTGAGGTGAACTTTAACATCCAATAAGTCACAATGTGTAAATTTATTTTCATTTTTTTTTATTTTATTTTTTTTTTTTTTTTTTTTTTTTTTTTAATGGACGTTGTGGCAGCGCGCTGCCCTCAAGTGGCCCAATGAAACCAGGCTAATCCTGTTCACGCGATCGATTTATATATATATATAATAACTTTTTTTTTTTTTTTTTATTTTGCCGAGTCTTTGATGGGCAGCGGTTTGTCAAGCGTCACGATCTGAGACTGCTCAGCTACAGAAGAAATTTCATCAGCCAAGCGTAATACTTAAAGAGAACAGAAGCAAACGTATTATACATTAATTTAGAGAGGTGAGAACAATCTTTTTTATAGAAAAAAGGGAGTCCGAGCTATCAAATGTGTTTGAGTGAGAGTTATAATCTTGGCATAAACGCCGAAAAGGTTCATTTTGTTCGAAATTCGTTCTACATTGTTTCAGCAGAAGAGGTTTGAAGTGTCTCGATGTCCGAGAGGGAACGCAAAAGTTCACTTCATTCAGAAGGAATGGGCTCGAAATTGATCCATTTAAAATTTTTGTCTAAATATCACACCAAGCATTTCCCTTCGACTAGCAAGAGTTGGAAGATTGATAAGCTTTAATCGATTAGTATAAGGTGGAAGATTAGTTAAAGGGTCCCATTGGAAATTTCTTAAGGCAAATAGTAAAAATTGTTTTTGTATTGATTCGAGACTGTCTGCATGGACTTGATAACGCGGATTCCAAATTATCGAGCCGTATTCTAATATTGGCCTAACTAATGTTGTAAAAAGTGCTTTAGTTATGTAAGGGTCGTTAAATTCTTTTGACCACCGTTTGACAAATGCAAAAACACCTTTGCCTTTATTCACTGTAGCATTAATATGAAGATTGAAACTAAGTTTGGAATCCATCATGACTCCCAAGTCAATAAAATTATTTACAGTTTCTAGATTATAGTTGTTAATTGTATATGAAGCTGGTGGCGAAACTCTCCGAGAAAAACACATGAATTTACATTTTTTGAGATTGAGCGGCATATAATTTACATTGCACCAGGTAACCAAGTGATTTAAATCCATTTGAAGCAAGGAATGTTCCTCAACCGAGGCACATGATTTGAAAAGTTTTACATCGTCTGCGTACATCAAGATTTTTGAGTATTTAATTGTACCAGATATATCGTTTATGAACAACAAGAACAGAATCGGACCAAGATGGCTGCCCTGAGGAACACCAGAAGAAACATTGATGACCCCAGAAAGTGTATTTTTAAAGATTACTTTTTGCGTACGATAACCAAGATACGAAGAAATCCAACATATAAGACGGGGTTGAAAACCGAGTTGACTGAGCTTATGAATAAGTAATGGGTGTGATACTTTGTCGAAAGCTTTACTGAAATCGGTGTAAATTACATCAGTGTGAAGGCCTTTTCTAAATCCATTAGAAACGTGGGTGGTAAATTCTAGTAAATTGGTGATAGGTGATTTGCCCTTACAGAACCCATGCTGCGAGCTTGCAATTATGGGGGAAATAGGGAATGTTAGGTGGTGGGTAACAATAGCCTCAAATAACTTTGGGATAGCGGATAACTTTGCTATGCCCCGGTAGTTTTCTATTGAAGACCTGCTTCCATTTTTATGAAGCGGAATAAGAAAAGATTCCTTCCATATTGTTGGGAAAACGCCATAAATTAAAGATAAATTAAATAAATCTGTTAGCGGCTGATAGATGTTTGCGGCACATTTTTTAAGAAAGTGTGTCGGGATCCTGTCGGGGCCGTATGAATATGATACTTTTAAAGTTTTTAAATAAGATAATACATGTTCTGAAGATATAAATGGAGCTCTGATTGAATAACATGAATCAATATGGTATGGGTATTCATTAGGTGAAACGTTGGTCTCAATAGAGTAATTTGATTTGAAAAATTCCGCAAAGAAGTCGGCGATCTCTTGATCATCGCTGGAAATATTATCTTGGAATTTCATGGATGATGGAAACCCTTTCACCCTGCGTTTAGAGTTTACGAATCCGTAAAATGCCTTCGGGTTGCAAGTTATATTTCTTTTCATTTTACAAAGATAAGCTTTGTAACACTTTTTGTTCAATTGAAAATACTTGCAGCGTAGAATCGAGTACTGTAAGTAATGGTTATGTAAACCCGTCTTTTTGAACAACTTGAAAGATCGAGACTTTTTATTCTTTAAAATTTTCAGCTCTTTAGTGAACCATACTTGGCTTGTATCGGAATGTACACAAATCCGCTTAGGTACGTATTTTTCAAAAAGACAGTAAATGGTATTGTAAAAGTGAGAAACGCTTTGCTCCACATCAGCATTAAATGTTGGCCACACTATTCGAGATAGATCACGATTTAATTTTTTAAAATTGGCCTTCGCAAAGTCGAAGCGATAACTGGAGTCGTATCGTTTATTTCCGCTGTTACAAGCATAATTTACAACTTCGTAAACTATTTTGAGGGAAGGGTGGTAAGCATCTTCAGGTTCAATAATGGGTTCGCATCGACTAATGGAATATTTAGATTCATCATCCACAAAGGCTAAATCCAACACTCTTCCGAATTTATTCGATTGGATGTTGATTTGTTGAAGGCGCAGCTCAGACATTCCGTCTAGAAATTCATTGCTGGAAGACTTTGACGAAACTGGTACGATATTAAAGTCAGAGATGCACCATGATATGTGTGGCATATTGAAGTCACCCAAGACAATAATGGAATCGGAAGGCTTTAGCATCGAATTAACAGTTCTTAGCAAGGAAATGTGATTCATATAAACGGACAGTTCAGAAGATGGCGGGATATAACAGATGGCCAAATAAATGTGGATATTTGCTAGTTGTGTGCGTATGCACAAGAACTCAGTTGTATCGGTGGCGGTTACGCAAATCTCTTCAGATGGTATTGAAGAGTGTACAGCAAGCAGAACCCCACCTCCAACCCTGCTCAGGCGGTCATTTCGATATATCTGGTAGTCATTACAGAGGATCTCTGAGTTAAAAACATGAGGTTTCAGCCAGGTTTCGGTTAAAGCAATTATATCGTAGCTTGAGTTAAATGATTTTAAAAACAGTTCTGTTAACTTGGTGTTTAAGCCTCTAACATTTTGGTAAAGTATATCTAAAGCAGATTTTTCGTTCAGTTTTTTGACTCAGTGTTATTAACAGGGATCTTTGCCAAGTTTGGAACACTCTTATTCCGCCTATATTCAAATTCCCGCACAAGTGCCCCAGAGGGCCAAAAATCGTTACTCAAGATAGTGTCAAAATGGTCAATAGGTACATCTAATCTAAAGGAAAATACGTTTCTTTCATAACTAAAATTAAATTTCCGAATTGTTACGTCATGGGTTTTCCTTTTTGAGAAGATATACGATTTCAGATCCTCCTCAGTAGTATCCCTCTCGAATCTTGACACGAATATCGATTTTTTAGGAGGGACTACAACCAACTTCCTAGTTCCAGGCTCAGTCGCCTGAGAACGGTTTGCAGGTTCAATATTTTTTCTAGCTGCTAGTTTTGTTGGAGGTGCCTTTGATGTTGAAGGCTCTACTGTAAGAGGACTTGGAGATGCTAAGTTTATTAATTCTATCGTGCTAGGTGTAGGAACGATTGGGTTCTGGAAGTTTTGAACGGGGTCTAGGGTCAATACGCCAGCCGAGACATCAGTTCGTTTTCGTTTGCTGTCACGACTGTCGCTGTTAGCATTAGCAGCTGAATCGGTAATACATTTGAAAGTTTTAAACAAGTTTTCATAATACTTGAATTTATCCCCTAATGTAGAAAGTTCCTTACCGATTTCGGAGAATGCGTTTCGGGTATGTTTGAAAAGCTTAAAAAGATCCACTTCGGTGGATCTGCATTTCAAGCACGACCAACGCACACCCTTGTTATCGTTGATCGCATCACACACCCTTGCTGTCAAACTAGCGCACTTCATATGAGCAAGCTCATCACAAAGCCAGCACGACACGAAACGCTCGGTATCACCTTTCAATTGGCAGTTAACAAAATTGCAAGACATTATAAGTTAAAGTAAAATTGATTAAACAGACGGAGGCAGTGAAAATAGTTTTGAAATCCTAAACTAAATATAGCGAGGTCTTTCATTTTCACCAACCAATTTGACATTCCATAAGATACTAGTGCTTTCCTGTAGAGACGTGTTATGATAAACATCCCAACTTCTAAACGAAATATTTAGTGGTTGTTTGCTATTAATTGTTCTCAACATAGTTCACATATACGAGTCTGAAAGTTCAACATGTGGCACTTTCCATGTAATATTTAAAAGTTTAAATAAAAGCTTTTCTGATGGTGTAGTTGACGTCATAACAGCATCATCTTCTTTCGCTCTTATTAAGATTAATTCATGTTTACAATTAACAATAATTTTATCAAAATCTTCAACGAATCCAAGCAGTTTTTTCAACGGTATACAAAAATTAAGAAGTCCAGTCTTTAGGCTAATATTTTCAAATGGACACCACCCTGCATTTTTCAGATTTTTACTCTCAAATTCGTTAAGTGATACATAATTTTCCATTGCTGTTGCAATACCCAACTTTCTAGTGCGATCAATTTCTATTCTATTAATTTCATATCGAATCTCATCGAAAAAATACGCCATACAATTATTAAGCAGCTGCACAGTTTCTGAAACTTGCGAATTACTATTTGATATGAATCCCTCAATACTCTCATTAGGTAACACATATAGGTCTTGGTTTTGTATAGGGATCCGAATTTCATCATTGTTTTGAAACGATTGCAGATATGGTATGTACTATGGTAATCCTTTTTATACTCAGTTGAGCAGAGCTCACAGAGTATATTAACTTTGTTTGGATAATGGTTGGTTGTACAGGTATAAAGGAATCGAGATAGATATAGACTTCCATATATCAAAATCATCAGGATCGAAAAAAAATTTGATTGAGCCATGTCGGTCCGTTAGTCCGTTAACACGATAACTTGAGTAAATTTTTAGGTATCTTGATGAAATTTGGTACGTGGGTTCCTGAGCACTCATCTGAGATTGCTATTTAAAATGAACAATATCGGACTATAATCACGCCCACTTTTTCGACATCGAAAATTTCGAAAAACCGAAAAAGTGCGATAATTCATTACCAAAGACGGATAAAGCGATTAAACTTGGTAAGTGAGTTGAACTTATGACGCAGAATAGAAAATTAGTAAAATTTTGGACAATGGGCGAAGCACCGCCCACTTTTAAAAGAAGGTAATTTAATATTTTGCATGCTGTAATTTGGCAGTCGTTGAAGATATCATGATGAAATTTGGCAGGAACGTTACTCCTATTACTATATGTATGCTTAATAAAATTTGCAAAATCGGAGAACGACCACTCCCACTTTTAAAAACTTTTTTTTTTTTAAGTCAAATTTTAACAAAAAATTTAATATCTTTACAGTATATAAGTAAATTATGTCAACATTCAACTCGAGTAATGATATGGTGCAACAAAATGCAAAAATAAAGGAAAATTTCAAAATGGGCGTGGCTCCGCCCTTTTTCATTTAGTTTGTCTAGGATAATTTTAATGCCATAAGTCGAACAAAAATTTACCAATCCTTGTGAAATTTGGTGCGGGCTTAGATTCTGGGACAATAACTTATTTCTGTGAAAAAGGGCGAAATCGGTTGAAGCCACGCCCAGTTTTTATACACAGTCGACCGTCTGTCCTTCCGCTCGGCCGTTAACACGATAAATTTAGCAAAAATGTATATATCTTTACTAAGCTCAGTTCACGTACTTATGTGAACTCACTTTGCATTGGTATAAAAAATGGCCGAATTCGGACTATGACCACGCCCACTTTTTCGATATCGAAAATTACGAAAAACGAAAAAAATGCCATAATTCTATACCAAATACGAAAAAAGGGATGAAATGTGGTATTTGGAATAGTTTATTGACGCAAAATATAGCTTTAGAAAAAAACTTTGTAAAATGGGTGTGACACCTAGCATATTAAGTAGAATGAAATGAAAAAGTTCTGCAGGGCGAAATAAAAAACACTTGAAATCTTGGCAGGAATACTGTTCGTGGTAATATATATATAAATAAATTAGCGGTATCCAACAGATGATGTTCTGGGTCACCCTGGTCCACATTTTGGTCGATATCTGGAAAACGCATTCACATACACAACTACCACCACTCCCTTTTAGAAGCCTCATTAATACCTTTAATTTGTTACCCATATAGTACAAACACATTCCAGAGTCACCCCTGGTCCACCTTTATGGCGATATCTCGAAAAGGTGTCCACCTATAGAACAAAGCCACACGCCCTTTTAAAATACTCATTAACACCTTTCATTTGATACCCATATCGTACAAACATATTCTAGAGTCACCCCTGGTCCACCTTTATAGCTATATCTCGAGAAGGCGTCCACCTATAGAGCTAAGCCCCACTCCCTTTTAAAATACTCACTAATACCTTTCGTTTGATACCCATATTGTACAAACGCATTCTAGAGTCACCCTGGTCCACCTTTATGCCGATATCTCGAAAAGGCGACCACCTATACAACTACCACCACTTCCTTTTAAACCCCTCATTAATACCATTAATTTGATACCGATATCGTACAAACACATTCTAGGTTCACCCCTGGTCCACCTTTATGGCGTTATCTCGAAAAGGCGTCCACCTATAAAACTAAGCCCCACGCCCTTTTGAAATACTCATTAACACCTTTCGTTTGATACCCATATTGTACAAACGCATTCTAGAGTCACCCCTGGGCCACCTTTATGGCGATATCTCGAAAGGGCGTTCACCTATAGAACTAAGGCCCACTTCCTTTTAAAATGCTCATTAACCCCTTTCATTTGATACCCATATCGTACAAACAAATTCTAGGGTCACCCCTGGTCCACCTTTATGGCGATATATCGACACGGCGTCCACCTTTGGTACTAAGGATCACTCCCTTTTAAAATACTCATTAACACCTTTCGTTTGATAGCCATATTGTACCAACACATTCTAGAGTCACCCCTGGTCAACCTTTATGGCGATATCTCGAAAAGGCGTCCACCTATAGAACTAAGCCCTACACCCATTTAAAATACTCATTAACACCTTTCGTTTGACACCCATATTGTACAAACGAATTCTAGAGTCACCCCTGGTCCACATTTATGGCGATATCTCGAAAAGGCGTCCACCTATAGAACTAAGCCCCACGCCCTTTTAAAATACTCATTAACACCTTTCGTTTGATAGCCATATTGTACCAACACATTCTAGAGTCACCCCTGGTCAACCTTTATGGCGATATCTCGAAAAGGCGTCCACCTATAGAACTAAGCCCTACACCCATTTAAAATACTCATTAACACCTTTCGTTTGACACCCATATTGTACAAACGCATTCTAGAGTCACCCCTGGTCCACCTTTATGCCGATATCTCGAAAAGGCGACCAGCTACACAACTACCACCACTCCATTTTAAAACACTCATTAATACCTTTAATTTGATACTCATATCGTACAAACACATTCTAGAGTCACCCCTGGTCCACCTTTATGGCGATATCTCGTAAAGGCGTCCACCTACAGAACGAAGCTCCACGCCCTTTTAAAATACTCATTAACACCTTTCGTTTGATACACATATTGTACAAACGCATTCTAGAGTCACCCCTGGTCCACCTTTATGGCGATATCTCGAAAAGGCGACCACCTATACAACTACCACCACTCCCTTTTAAAACCTTCATTAATACCTTTAATTTGATACCCATATCGTACAAACACATTCTAGAGTCACCCCTGGCCCACCTTTATGGCGATATCTCGAAAGGGCGTCCACCTGTAGAACTAAACCCCACGCTCTTTTGAAATACTCATTAACACCTTTCATTTGATACCCAAATCGTACAAACAAACTCTAGGGTCACCCCTGGTCCATTTTTATGGCGATATCTCGAAACGGCGTCCACCTATGGAAATAAGGATCACTCCCTTTTAAAATACTCATTAACACCTTTCATTTGATACCCATATCGTACAAACAAATTCTAGAGTCAACCGTGATCCACCTTTATGGCGATATCCCTAAATGGCGTCCACCTATAGAACTACGGCTCACTCCCTCTTAAAATACTCTTTAATACCTTTCACTTGATACACATGTCATACAAACACATTCCAGGGTTACCCTTCTTCATTTTCCTACATGGTTATTTTCCCTTATGTTGCCACCATAGCTCTCAACTGAGTATGTAATGTTCGGTTATACCAGAACTTAACCTTCCTTACTTATTTATTATATTATTATCAATTATGGGTTTGTACAAAACGTTTATTATATCACTCATTGTTTAAACTATATCCTAGACTTTTTAGGAACTCCTTATTCGCGGGGGTTAAATCAATTTTATGTTGAACAGGAGATTTTACTTCTTTAGAGTGTAGATTTTTTGTTTTTGTAGCCAATACTTTTGAGGCTGATTGAAAACTATTCAAAAAAACTGTATGTGGTGGCTTTTTATTAAAAATTATCATTTTTTAGATAGGTTTTAAATGCAGTCTTATTGATATGTTCTCTCCACGAAAATTAACCAAGCTACCAGTTTGATCAACAACTCTGAGAACTAGAGTGCTTATTTGACGTGTATTAACCGGTAAATATATAACATTAGCAAGTGTTTCTGAGATTTTTAAGCTGTTGTATAGATTTTATCGCGGGCTTGGCGACTAAATCAAAAAAACCGTAACGGATATTTGTCAAAAAGGGTTCGAAAAGGCTCGGTGCTAGCAACTGGCCAAATACATAAAATTAGATCTCTATCATAAAGTTAAAGTTAAAGCTAAAGTTAAAGTTAAAGTTAAAGTTGAAGTTAAAGTTAAAGTTAAAGTTAAAGTTAAAGTTAAAGTTAAAGTTAAAGTTAAAGTTAATGTTAAAGTTAAGTTAAAGTTAAAGTTAAAGTTAAATTTAAAGTTAAATTTAAAGTTAAAGTTAAAGTTTAAGTTACAGTTAAAGTTAAAGTTAATTTTAAATTTAAAGTTTAATTTAATGTTAAAGTTAAAGTTAAAGTTAAAGTTAAAATTAAAGTTAAAGTTAAAGTTAAGGTGAAAGTTAAAGTTAAAGTTAAAGTTAAAGTTAAAGTTAAAGTTAAAGTCAAAGTTAAAGTTAAAGTTAAAGTTTAAGTTTAAATTTAAGTTAAAGTTAAAGTTAAGGTTAAAGTTAAAGTTAAAGTTAATGTTAAAGTTAAGTTAAAGTTAAAGTTAAAGTTAAATTTAAAGTTAAATTTAAAGTTAAAGTTAAAGTTAAAGTTTAAGTTACAGTTAAATTTAAAGTTTAAGTTAAAGTTAAACTTAAAGTTAAAGTTAAAGTTGTGAGGACCAAATATAATCCATTAATTTGGCCCACACAAAACCACCGCCCTACAACACAGGAGCAGTACTACAGACAACACGAGACACAAACAAGTCTCTGAAACATCATAAAAACACGATTAGCAACATTGCCAACACAACGCGGGACACAAACAAGTGTCAGAAACATCACTAGCGTAACAAGTTGCCGCAACGCGCCACAGCAACACCGGAACCATGGCAACGCAACGAACTATGCTAGCAACATCAAAAGCATTGGCTAAAAAAAGGGCAACACGAGAAGACAAGAGTCAGTCAGCACGCGGTTGTGGTTGCGACCGGAGCTACTATTGGAGCGCTCTAGAAGGCATATCGGTTTTGACCATTGCAAGCCAGTGCTTTTCATAGGAGAAAGTCGTGGACTGAAGATTGTGGGTAAGCAGGTTTTGACCGCTCTACAACGCTTTAGATCACGCTTGCTCCCTCGCAAGCAAACGCCCTCCACAGCATCGTGATCCCGCGCTCAGCCAAACGTCATCCGCGGCAGAAGTACGTCGGCAACCGCAGTAGGAATGAGTCGAGGTGAAATGCAACAACGTGACTGTACCGAGGCTAACGGATCTCACCTAACGGGGCGCAAAGTTGCGACTGTCACCTGAGCAGCAATTGAAGGGCATCTGAAAGGCGTATCGGTTTTGACCATCGCAAGACAGTTCCCGTCATAGGAGAGAGCCGTGGGTTGAGGATTGTGGGTAAGCTGGTTTTGACCGCTCTACAACGCCTTAAACTACGCTCGCTCCCCGCTAAGCGAAGGCCCACAGCGTCACGAGCCCGCGCGCCATCGTCATAAGCCTCGGCGGCAGAGTCACGCATACACACGACGCCAGCAGAGTTTCGCATACACACGACGTTGGCCACAGCAGAGTCACGCTTACATACGACGTTGGCCGCAGCAGAGCTACGCAGATATACGACGTTGGCCACAGCAGAGTCACGCATACACACGACGTTGGCAGCAGAGCCACCCATAAATACGACGCTGGCAGAGCCACGAATACGCACGACGTTGGCAGCAGCAGAACTACGCGTACATACGACGTTGGCCGCAGCAGAGATACGCAGGCATACGACGCTGGCCGCAGCAGGCTTAGCACTGCCACTAACCATAATAGGAACACGCCTGCGCAAGGCGTCCCCGATACACATTCGCACATACCTAGACGGCGACCAGTACGGCGCCCTAACAGAACGTTCCTAACGGGACACGAGGGACCGCTAGCCCATCACGAATTATAAAGCAAGCAATGAAATTAAGTGAATTATAGATACACATTTTATACATTTTATATTATAGTTTAGGGAATTTACCAATAAAGTGAATTTATATGAAAACGATTTGCAAGTCGCCCCGAAATACAAATTCATTGTAAACGAACCTTGGACACGGCGAGTATACCCCAGCAGTTACTGAAGAAGCACCGGGGCAAGGAAAAGCTTCGTTACAGGACCGAGCAGGGACCCTGCAAATGGTACAACGTCAGAAGGAACATTCCTGACTAGAAACCTAACAGAAAAATGGCCGACCAGATTGACACCACGTGGCTAGGCAATATTTCAAAGGAGCAGCTGATATCCATTACACAGGAGCTGGGCATTGAGCAGACAGGCACCACCCGAGAAATCAGAAAGCGCATAGCAGCCATGGCTTCAAAAGCAAATGTTGACTCGGAAATACACACAAAATTTTTATCCTTAGAAGCCGCGTATAGGAAGGAGAATACAGCAAACACGAGTGAGGAAAATGAGTCTAAGACACCGATCCCGCCGAACGGAGCCGGAGCCATGAATATCGCCGATAGACCAGCTGAGCACAACCAGTTTGCGTTCCCTCCCAGGAACACAGTACCCCCACAACAGTGCGCATCATCCGCAGTAGCGGTACCACCCAACGGTGCATCTCAGGCACCGACCGTTATATTCGCACCCATCACCGATCAGGTAAGAAAGTGGTCAGTGAAATATGAAGGTGGACGGGACCCTCTAGCTTTCGTCGAACGGCTGGAAGAACTAGCCGATGTCTATACGCTAAACGTAGACTTTCTCCCAAAAACGATGCCCGAATTGCTAGGTGGCACCGCTCTTCAATGGTACTGCAATAACAACGTACACTGGAGCAACTGGACGACCTTCAAGCGCGACTTTCTAAGCTTCTTTCTACCAGCCAAGTACTTCGAGCGTCTCGAGGACGAAATACGGCAACGAAGGCAGCACGCCCGCGAAAGATATAAAGATTATGTCCTAGGGATACAAAGCTTGATGAGACACGCCGGATACAGCAACGAGCAACGCCTGGAAAGAATTTTCCGCAATAGCCACCCCGATCATTTACTCTACATTCGCCAAAGAGAATTCAACACCCTAGGAGAACTCATCTCTCTCGCCGAGGAATATGAAGGTATCCACGAAGGTTACCGCCGGACATCAGATGGATCACGTCGCGAAATAGCGAGAAACGTCGTTGGTGACAAAACTACAGCTTCATCACCGCAGTCGGAACGATCATCCCACCAGCAGCCACCGAGGGTACAGCGCCACTCACCACCAGAAACTCGGGTTTTCGATCCGAGCAGGGTATGTAGAAGGTGTGGCCAAGAAGGACACTATGCAAGGAGATGTCGTAACCCACGGAAAATTTTTTGTTGGGAGTGCGGTCGAAACGATATACGCACGATTGAATGCTGCCGCCGACGTCAGGGAAACGACGGAGGGCTTAACCAAGGACAAGGCGCGGGGAGCCCACTGAACCCAGCGCCGAATCAGCGGTAGTCATGTACCAGGAACACGGTCGCCTATATGCCCCAGCTCAGATTGGAGCAGTATCGTCGGAGGCAGTTATCGATACAGGGGCCTCAAGGAGCTTCGTTTCAGCCACCCTCGCGAATCACGTGGTGAGTTCTGGAAGCGGGGAGAGGGTAAGAGTGGCCATCGAAATAACAATGGCCAACGGAGTCAGCACTACGATTTTCGATGCCGTAAGGACAGAGGTACGCCTCGGACATTCGTCATTGCACACAGTCCTACATGTGATGCCCGGGGCAATCGACGACATTATACTTGGCCTAGATACGTTGGGGAGCCTAGGAGCAGCCATATCATGTGGAGGAGGACACCTCGTGCTAACCAGACCCCTTACTCAGCACACACCGCCTCCTGGAGCCACGGCGGAGACCATTCAGAGTATGACACCACCGAGTGCGAGGAACGGCAAGTACGACGTCAGGAACGGAATTAACGGCGACACACCCAGCAATGAACATAGTGGTATAAAAGGCGAGGCGGATCGCATACGAGAATTTCTGGCAGTAGAACTCAAAAAGTTCGAGGCCATGCGCGGAGTGACGACGATAGCCGAACACAAGATCATCCTGACTGACGACCGTCCCATCAAGCAACATTATTTACCGCGGAATCCAGCGATGCAGAGCATAATTAACAACCAGATCGACGAGCTCCTCGCGAAGGGATGCATCGAGCCATCCTGCAGCCCACATAGCGCCCCGATCGTGTTAGCTAAGAAAAGGAACGGTAAGTGGAGGCTTTGCGTGGACTACCGGCAGCTCAATGCCAAGTCAGTTCCCGACGCATACCCGCTGCCAAGGATACAGCACATCTTGGACAAACTACGACAAGCGAAATATATAAGTTGCCTCGACCTGAAGAACGGCTACTGGCAAATACCGCTGGAATCAAACAGTCGCCCCTACACGGCTTTCACGGTACCCGGACGCGGCCTGTTCCAGTGGCGTGTCATGCCCTTTGGTTTGCACTCGGCACCCGCAACGTTCCAGAAGGCGCTCGACCAGGTCATTGGGCCAGAAATGGAGCCCCATGCTTTTGCGTACCTGGATGATATTATCGTCATAGGCACAACTTTAGAGGAACACATCCGAAATTTAAGAGAGGTGATGTTACGACTACAGCGCGCCAACCTCAGGATCAATCCAGAGAAGTGTGATTTCTTTAGGAAAGAACTCAAGCACATGGGCCACGTGGTCAGCGATAAAGAGATCCACATGGACCCAGAAAAGTTTGCCGCTATTCAGGAACTGAAGCCACCGACCAGCGCGAAAGAAGTGCGCCAATACCTAGGAATAGCCTCGTGGTACCGCCGTTTCGTGCCCGATTTCGCCACTATAAGCCAGCCGCTCACCGCCCTGTTAAAGAAAGGCAAGCATTGGAGATGAGGAACCGAGCAACAAGAAGCCTTCGACATCATCAAACGGAAACTCACTGAAGCACCCATACTTGCATGCCCGGATTTCACGAAAACGTTCACCCTTCAGACGGACGCGAGTAACAACGGCCTGGGGGCAGTGCTGACACAGGAGTTAGAAGAGGGCGAGCGAGTGATCGCTTACGCCAGCCGGAAGCTCAACCAGGCAGAGGCCAACTATTCACCCACCGAAAAGGAGTGTCTGGCCATCGTTTGGGGAATCCGTAAGATGAGGCCATACTTGGAAGGCTACAAATTTAAAGTAATAACCGACCGCATGTCACTAAGGTGGCTAAATTCCATTGAGAGCCCTTCTGGCCGCATAGCGCGATGGGCCTTAGAACTACAGCAGCACACCTTCGACATTGAGTATCGTAAGGGAAAGCTCAACCTGGTGGCGGACGCTCTATCTCGACAGCCGCTGGAAGCATTACGATTTACCACGACGACGGAACCACAATGCAAGTGGTGGCACAAGAGGGTCAGCGGGGTACGCACCAACCCGGAGAAATACGCCGACTATACGATACAGGATGGACACTTATACCGCCATATTCCCTGCCGGTCACACGACGAAGAGGCGGTACCATGGAAATTGTGTGTGCCCACACCACTCAGACAGCGAGTGTTACAGGAAAATCATGACATACCAAGCGCGGGACACATGGGTATCCGCCAGACAGTAGCACGAGTCGCCAACCGATATTATTGGCCCGGTATGTTCCGGGACATCAGCCGGTATGTACGTCAATGCGAATCCTGCCAGAAATACAAGGAAACACAACTAAAGCCAGCCGGAAAGATGCTCTCACAGGTAGCCCAGGAACCATTTGCCACGGTCTGCGTCGACTTCGTTGGACCCCTACCACGGTCTACACACGGAAACACCATGTTACTGGTATTTTTCGACCGATTCAGCAAGTGGGTGGAATTGATCCCCATGAGACGTGCTACCGCAGACGGCCTTCGCCGAGCTTTCAGGGAACGGATACTCGCAAGGTTTGGCGTCCCCAAAGTACTCATATCCGACAACGGCGCACAGTTCTGTAGCACGCTCTGGCAGCGCTACCTTAAGGAAGTTGGCGTACGTAAACAATACACCGCACCCTATACTCCCCAAGAAAACCCAACAAAACGAGCAAACAGGACCATCAAACGTATCATAGCGCAGCTCACCAACTCAAAACATTAGCGATGGGACGAACTCCTCCCGGAAATTGGGCTAGCGATAAATAGTAGTGTCAACGCTTCTACAGGCTACAGCCCAACTTTCCTCGTGCAAGGACGAGAGCCACGATTGCCAGGAGCCCTATTCGATGAATTCAACGTTGGGACGGGTGCAGGTCTCGCTACGGCCGAGGAGAAGTCCAACAGAATGCAGGAGGCCTTCAGAATAGTGAGGCAGAATATGGAGCGGGCAGCAGTAGATCAAGCACGTCATTACAACCTACGGCGGAGAAAATGGACCCCCATAGTCGGCGAGTTGGTCCTTGCCAAGGAGCACCACTTGTCAAAGGCTGCGGAGGGATTTGCAGCGAAATTGGCACCCAAGTATGATGGCCCTTACCAAATCCTGGGGTATGTCTCCCCAGTAATTGTCAAACTAAGGAAAATCGATAGCGGGAAGGAGAAGACGGCAAGCATTGCCGAACTAAAGGCATACCATTCATCGGAGACCGGAGAGACCACGAAACCAGAAAATAATAAACACAACCGAAATTAAAATAAATTCAGGCGAAAACAAACATATATTATTTAATGTCAAGGATGGGAGGATAAGCAAGCACCGGTCATTCTATCGCAAACCACCGAGGTGACAACACGTCCTTTTGCTACGAATTTCTTGGCAAACCAACAATCTGCAATGGAGAATTATAACGCCAAATTATCCAACAGCGCCAAGCGTATTCGCCAGCGCTACGAGGAGGAGGAAGCAAAACGCCCTAGGGTCGTGCTGCTGGAAGGAGCTACTGGCGCCGACGTCAGCAACGCGCGTGGACCTACACACGCAAACTCGTACGCTGACGTCGCACGCAACATCACACCACTGATAACTACGGGCGGCGACGTCAACAACATGCGTGCAACTACTCGCGCAAATACGTACGTTGACGTCGCACGCACCATTACACCACCAAATGCTGCGAACACCGACGCCAATGGCACGCGTACTACGGAACAAGACCGAGCAGCGATCGCTACCTACGCCAGCGCCGCCGGTATGCAGGCACACGCAGACGCCCCGAACGCCACCGCCGACGATATGCGCCCCGCAGCACGCGCAACCGCTCAGGACGCCGACAGTGATCCCAAGGCAGCCGTATACGCCGTTCGTATAGCTGCGGGAAACGCAGCCACCATCGTAGCGAACACCTGACGCGCTTCCGTCTCGTACGCGCAGACAGCACGCATAGTCACGGCGAACACAGCTATCGCCGGATCCATAGCCAGACGCGCAATTGCTTCGTTTGCGAACGCCACACTCGCAGCAGTACGGGAAGTTGCCTCGGTCGAGGCTGACATGCCAACAACCGGAGCAACGACAACAACCAACATCCTGGGAAGGGTACGGGTAGACCAGGCCGCCACAATTGGCAAGGGTACTGCCAACCGGCCACATAGCCCAATAAAACAGGCCGACACGATCGAGCTATCATCGGACGATGAGCAATTAGCGCAGGAGAAGGAAGGGCCGGAGATAAGTTTCCCACCGGGACCACGAGGTATCGCACTCTACGCGACCGATCTCCGTTCCCTCGAGGGAAGCCGCTGGCTCACCGACACGGTCATCGACGCGTGGGCGAAGGAACTGGAGATCATGTACAGGCAACAGGGTACAACATTAATCCCATTCGTAATTTGGCAACTCACCCAGAAGGATAACGAGGATGTTTGGTAAGCGCATCATACTGGCACCCCACAATGTATTGAACCATTGGTACTTACTGGCGTTAGCGAATCGGGAAATGACCCACCACGTGGCTGATGTGGAGTGCTGGCAAGAGCGCTACATATGGATAGCCTATTCCAGGGTCAGGGGCAAGGTCACATACGCGACTGAGGCGTGGCTGAAGTTCCTGCGGTGGGAGTACCAGCAGAGATACGGGAGTTCGGACTTCATGTCCCAGGAGTTACAGTTAGCCGTGCCGCAGCAGAGCAATGACAACGACTGTGGCATATACGTGCTGGAAAGCATCGACAGAGTCCTACGCTAAACAGGACGGCAAGAAGGGGGACCTGGGCTCATACAGCAGCCGTTTACGGAGGAGATGGCAGCCCGGAAACGCGCAGAAATCTTAGCCACGATCCGCCGCAGCCATGCACCGAACAGAAAACGACCACATACCACCACCACTGTCGACCAGCCATATCATGTAGCACAAACACACGCCAAAACAGAGCGCGCCCAGCCCAGCCATAACCCGCCGCAGGCAGAACCTGGTTCAAACCCAGCGGAGGGACCGGAATACGGCCGAACGATAATACTCGCCGAGGATGCAGAGGGCCCAGCGCTAGAACAATTCCCGGAGGTAGCAAACAAAGTACGAGAGTTGTTCAACGACATCGCCGACGGGAGGTGCAACCCCCGGGTGAAATTCCGAACCGATAGGTACAAAATCACCATGAACAGACGAAAGGTAACGATCCAAGTAGCAGACACGGGGGTTTAAATCGCCGAAGTGGGGGGGTGGGGGGGGGTGTAATCCATTAATTTGGCACACACAAAACCACCGCCGCACAAAACAGGAGCAGTACTACAGACAACACGAGACACAAACAAGTCTCTGAAACATCATAAAAACACGATTAGCAACATTGCCAACACAACACGGGACACAAACAAGTGTCAGAAACATCACTAGCGTAACAAGTTGCCGCAACACGCCACAGCAACACCGTAACCATGGCAGAGCATTGGCTATAAAAAGGGCAACACGAGAAGACAGGAGTCAGAACGCACGCGGTTGTGGTTGCGACCGGAGCTACTATTGGAGCGCTCTGGAAGGCACATCGGTTTTGACCATTGCAAGCCAATGCGTTTCATAGGAGAAAGTCGTGGACTGAAGATTGTGGGTAAGCAGGTTTTGACCGCTCTACAACGCTTTAGATCACGCTTGCTCCCTCACAAGCAAACGCCCTCCACAGCATCGTGATCCCGCGCTCAGCCAAACGTCATCCGCGGCAGAAGTATGTCGGCAACCGCAGTATGAGTAAGTCGAGGTGAAACGCAACAACGTGACTGTACCGAGGCTAACGGATCTCACCTAACGGGGCGCAAAGTTGCGACTGTCACCTGAGCAGCAATTGAAGGGCATCTGAAAGGCGTATCGGTTTTGACCATCGCAAGACAGTTCCCGTCATAGGAGAGAGCCATGGGTTGAGGATTGTGGGTAAGCTGGTTTTGGTTTAAAGTTAAATTTAAAGTTAAAGTTAAAGTTAGAGTTAAAGTTAATGTTAGAGTTAAAGTTAAAGTTAAATTTAAAGTTAAATTTAAAGTTAAAGTTAAAGTTAAATTTAAAGTTAAAGTTAAAGTTAAGGTTAAAGTTAAAGTTAAAGTTAAAATTAATGTTAAAGTTACTTTTAAAGTTAAAGTTAAAGTTAAAGTGAAGGTTAAAGTTAAAGTTAAAGTTAAAGTTAAAGTTAAAGTTAAAGTTAAAGTGAATGTTAAAGTTAAAGTGAAAGTTAAAGTTAAAGTTAAAGTTAAAATTAAAGTTAAAGTTAAAGTTAAATTTAAAGTTACAGCTAAATTTAAAGTTAAAGTGAATGTTAAAGTTAAAGTGAAAGTTAAAGTTGATAATATGCAACAGCTTTACCGCGGCAGTCCCCAAGTGCCACACGTCCTTTTTTTTATCTTGGACTAACTCTAAGTGAAAACTGATGAATTGTATGCACAGATAGTTCATTTATATATGATCCGTTGATGATATTACATTCAACAGATATCGTGTTTATTCCCCGGCATCAGTACTCTTCTACTGAAACCTAGTAATGGACCAATTGAGCATTCTTTCCTTAAAGCTCATAATTTCAGTTCGAAATGTATTAGGTTTAGCGCTTATATCAACATACCCTTGATTTGAAGGGTCATATATTTTAGTAATTATCACAACTATATCGTCCATTTCATATGTTCCAACAGGTATCTCAATAACATTCGATCCAATGTGAAACAAATTTTTCTTTGTCCACATTTGGAATTGTATGATATGAGTCAAAACTGATTAGCCCACAGGCATAATCTTGTTTGAGTTCTATGGGAGGGAAATAATTTGCAATCAATATAGATGAATTACCACTTATTGATAATGTAGTCGACATGTTGGTAGGCTATCATTAAATACTTAACTGAAATAATTATTAAAACACTTTTCTATTTTTTTTTTTAATTATTTACTTTATTAATTTAAATCATTAACATCCACCCAGGAATTGTGTTCAGAAGAGAATCCTAACCATATAACATAAACTCTATTGTTTGGACGTCTCAAAACTTTTTCAATTAAATATACATGAGGGAGTATAGTTTACAAAAGTTCATATTCATAAAATCCTCCCTTAATAGCATTACCTTGATAGTCTTCAAGTATATATGTTGTAGGGTTTGTGTTTTTAATTGACTTTATTTTAAAAATTTCTGTTGTCCAATTTGGTGTATACCCTTTTTCAAATACAGGTTTATATTTACTTGTTCTAACCTCATAATTAATTTTAAATTTTGGTCTATGAAAAACTTTTAAATTGTTGTATGCAGTGTCCAATAAATATTGTTCATTCAAGGAATTTACCTCATTTGGAGTCATTTTGATGGTCCTGTGAATAGTATTATTATAATCATTGACTAAATTTTTATAGATATCAATCCATTTATAAGTTCCCCGAAAACTAATTTCTTTCTACATCATTCCTTTTAATGTTTTATTGAATCGCTCTATTATAGGTGCTTTTAATGATGAAAATGTTGAATAAAGTTTATATTTTTTGTTTGTAATAATCTCTTAAAGTTAGTATTATAAAATTCCTTTCCATCATCTGTTTGCAGTTTTTCGGAATTCGTTTGCTTGAATTTAAAATCTTAGCCATTGCATTTGTGACATTTTCTTTAGTTTTATCTTTAACTGCTTCAGCCCATGCTTTTTTGGAAAATGTATCGATTACAGTTAATAGATGCTGATAATGATTATTACTATTTGAATACTGAGTCGTTACCACCAAGTCAGCTTGCCATAAATCATCGATTCCTTTAATAATAACACGTCTTCGTTTAAAATTTTTCCTAGCTTGTTTATGTAATTCTTCTACAATAGCTCTTTTGCCATTCATTTTGTTAATGCTTTTATAGTAGGGAACTTTATTTTTAGCACTTCTACATCTTTTTCCGTAGGATGTTGTTTCAACACAACCAAACGCATCAAATACTCCTCAATAATAGATAAATAGTTGTTTATATTACTTTATTCCTCCCCACATTCACTTTTTATTCGTCGATCTATTAATTCCCCAAGAATCGATACATCATTTTCAATACTATTATTCAGGATTGTATTTATTTCTCTGATTTGATGTTCTAATTTAGTTTTTATCTTATTTAACTCTTCGAAAAAGAATACTTTCGAAATGGCATCATCGTCTTCTATAGGAGCAGCTAGGTTAATTATTCTTTTCTTGTTTAAATTAAGGTTTTTATTTCGGTCTAGAATTATTTTCGTTTTCGACCGACTATTACCAAATGAAGAATGCCCAAATTTATTTATACTCATACTACTTAATAATCTTTGCTTCGCGCAACTCTTCAATAATTGATACAATCTCGTTTTGATGGTTGCTATGACCAGCACTTGTTGAAGATATAAGCAACCTCAATCTGTGCACCAACTCATTAGGATTATCCCAATATTGATAAAGATTTTCACGGCAATCGATTGATTTCAATAAACCTCTACCCCTTATGAACGAGTGTGGATCATAATTGAATAATTTCCTGATAATATGTATATATTTATACGATTTTATCCTCTCAATTTTACTATCTGGATTATAGTTACGCTTGTGAGCATTTGTATTTAATAAAATCTGTCGATAGGTTTGCAAATCACCCTTTTTATAATGTTGTGGTTTTCTATGAAATATTAACTCGAACAGACCAATGACACCAGGTCCATCCAAATACACCAGGTTCCATTTATCTCTACCAATCTGTAAAACATTTTAAGAAATAATTTTTAATGGTTTGAGTCCAAATCGCCATTGTCCATTTGAATCTCTATTCAGACCATACAATGTATCAGGCATTTTAATATCTTTAAGCAATTTTATATTGTGTAATAGTAAATTGGGGGGGGGGGGGGGGGGGGGGGGAGATTAAGCTTAACCCGTTTGTAATGTTCATTTAGTTGATTTTTGCTCTGACGTTTTACAGGTTTATGTCTTTCCCGCATATCAGGATCTTTTTCGATTCTTCTCAAAATGTGATGTTCAGTTAGAGTAGTATTATCATTTAAAGTTTCAGCTTGATTTTGACTTTCTATAGCCTTGTTTAGTAATTGTTCATCATTTGGTTTACTTTTTATATTGTGTAGTAGCAACTTGGGGGAGTAAGCTTAACCCGTTTGTAATGTTCATTTAGTTGATTTTTGCTCTGACGTTTTACAGGTTTATGTCTTTCCCGCATATTAGGATCTTCTTCGATTCTTCTCAAAATATCATATTCAGTTAGAGTAGTATTAACATTTAAAGTTTCAGCTTGATTTTGACTTTCTACAGACTTGTTTAGTAATTGTTCATCATTTAGTTTGCTGGGAATATGCGCGGCTGGTCGTTCACAATTATTCATATAATTTATTTTTTCTTTAACGCCAATAACACTATCTAATTTTTGGGTTTTATCAAAACATTGCTCATTAACGATATCAGCAGATTTTCGCTTTTCAGGTTTTTTTTATCGATATCTGATTCAGTTTTCATTACATTGCTTTTTATAGCTCTTTTTATTAATTCATCATCATGAGGTTTACTTGGAATATACGAAGCTGGTCTTTCGCAGTCGTTCATAAAATTTATTTTTCGTATAACGCTAACAAAATTATCTGGTTTTTGTTTTTTTATTAAAACATTTCTCATTAATATGATCAATAGACGTTCGCTCCTTTTTTTTTAAGTTTCTTCATCGCTTGCTTCTCAACATTTTCTTTCCGAGAACTATCTGTAGAATATTCTAAATCTGTATCGTTCAAATAAATGTTTGTTTTACTATCAAGATCATTGTCATTCACATAATTTTCAACGGTTGGCAATGTACCAACTTCCATGTCTTTACCTTCTTTTGCACTGTCCGCCTGCAATAATAGATATATTGAATAAATCGCTATGGGGAAGGGACTATTCCTCAAACCGTATAGAAGGAGATATGGTTTATTTTTACGACTCTATCCAAAACACAAATAAAAAGCCTACCCAAAAGACCGTTAACAGACATAGATTTAATGAAATATTGCAAGCATCTTAAACATTTCAGAGGAATTTGTATGCGAAATTCCTTACCGAATAAACCGAATGCTCAGGAATGTGGAGTTCTTAATTTAGACGATGCTGATGGTCCTGACACTCATTGGGTAGCATACTATATAAACAAAAATTATAAAAATATTTTGATAGTTTTGGAAATTTGCAGCCACCGATTGACCTGATTAATTATCTGAAGCCACCAATACATTACAATTATGATCAGAAACAAAAATACAACACAGTATTATGTGGGCAATTATGTTTAAAATTTGTATTTAATAAAAATAAATTATATGAAATATAAAATATAAATTATTTATTTTGTCCTTAAATATATTATAGTAAAGTACTATTAAATATAATAATTCAAAAATTGTTTATTCTGTATGAAATTCAAATAATGGTGAATTAAATTTTTCACCAGGTTTAATCAGTTCTATATAAAATGTATTCTTATTTATCGTTTCAATAGTTGAATCTTCTAAAGAGTTGTAGGAATCCGGAAGAAAAAAACACTATCATCCAGTTCTATCATTAGCTTTTCAAACTTTTTCCTCACTCTTATGGCTTTTACTATTTTTAATTTTTTATTAATTGGTACATCAATCGCCTTCAGTATTGGTTTTCGAAATTTTTCCTTTGAAATTGATTTTAAGTCCTTAAGAGCTTAATTCATAATGTGGAATATGTCTATAATCAGCAGCGGTGTTAAAGATGTGACGATGTATAAGTAGTATATATATATTTATATACCTTGGAACAAGTTTCCCATGGATAGATGTATCCATCGGTATGTATTTTGTGGTTTGTTGATCGTTATATCGTACAGTTTCACATTACTAGTAGAGCGACATAATTTGTAATTCAGTATCAAACAGGTGGCGCAATAAAAAAGAAGAAAATGTCTTTCCCGCAATATTTAGAAACGATTTTATCAAAATATGGTGACAATTGATGATGATCATCGAATATTTTTTTATTCTATGTTAAATGAATTGAGATCATGTCTATCAGAACCGTTTATATATTATTCAATGGATTACATAAGAAAGATTGCAATTTTGCTGATAATTCATATAAGGAAACAGAAGATATATGTAATTGTATTTCGTATTATTCCCGATATAAAACATTAAAAAAATTATAATTTATATGTTGTCATATTTAAGGAGCCCAGATGGTTGTAATCAGTTATTAAAATACAAAGCAAAAACTGCAAAACTGTGTGATAAAGTTCACCTCAACTCTACTCTCTTATATGACATGTATTTGAAATTTCAACAAAGTTACTATGGACGCACTCCCCAACCACTTTTATCGCCTGATCAATTTGTCCAACATCCTCCAATAATTGTTTTAGATGTTACACATCAGAATGAATCTATAAAAGGCGGTCCCATCGATATTCGGATTGAGCTAAAATTTCGACCCTATCCAAAAAACGAATAAAAAGCCTATTCAAAAGAGCGTTAACAGACATAGATTTAATGAAATATTGCAAACATCTTAAACATTTCAGAGGTATTTTTATGCGAAATTCCCTACCGAATAAACCGAATGCTCAAGACTGTGGAATTCTTAATTTAGACGATGCTGATGGTCCTGGCACTCATTGGGTAGCATACTATAAAAACAAAAATTATAAAGAATATTTTGATAGTTTTGGAAATTTGCAGCCACCGACTGAACTGATTAATTATCTGAAGCCACCAATACATTACAATTATGATCAGAAACAAAAATACAACACAGTATTATGTGGTCAATTATGTATAAAATTTTTATTTAATAAAAATGAATTATATAAAATATAAATTTTGCTTTTTCTTAAATGTATTACAGTAAAGTACTAAGGGGGCATTTAAAAATTTGGGGCTCTTTAAAAATTTGGGGCCCCTCATTTAAAATATGAGCCCGACACTCTCCTATATTGAAAAACGTCTAATTTATTTTTTTCTTGCAGGCAGAATACAAAAGAAAAAGCTCTAAGCTTTTTCTTATAGATCAGCCAGAACCTATGCGCCTAAATGTAAGCATACAAACTTACAATCTAATGAAATATGACATGTGGTTTTATTTACTTATATATATATATATATAAAAATATGCTTCAATGTTGAACAGTTAAGGTTTCTTATCAGCATGTTTTGATTTTTTCTCTTGTACATATATATATTTTACTATTTTCATATAAACTTATAACCTAATAAAAGACAAACAAAATGTTCAGCCTTCATATTTATTTACCGTTTCATAAAATTCTTACGTACAAGCATATGTGTAAGTATATACATACAAACTTATACCCTAGGTAGGATAGGTTAGGTGGTAGCTGCCCTGATAAGGATAGCTCACTTGGACAACACGAAGGTCCGTTGTGATACCACATACACCAAAAATAACGGTGACTTAGATCTAGCTACTTAGAGAATCGTTGGGTAGCAACGATAAAGCTCCGAATGATACCGATCTCAACTTTGGATATATCCTCGGGAGATCCAAGTGAGTCGCGACCGAAGTACTTTCGCCTAGTTCTGGCAAAAGCTGGACAATCAAGCATAAAGTGGTTTGGTGATTCCACCTCATCATCCTCCATACAGCTGCAGCAGGATGGAGTTTCCAGTATATTGAGACGTACCGCATGGATACCCATGGGACAGTGCCCTGTCAAAACCCCAATGACCATTGATAGGTGAGCCTTAGTGAACCCAATTATTTCAGCAGACCTCCTGCCATCCACTTTTGGCCAGAAAGATCTTGCTACCCTGCAAGACGTGGTATCCGCCCAACGTTTGCTGAGCTGATTCGAGGCCCAGCTATGGAGGAGCAATCAACAGGTGGCCAGCGGGATCCCAAAATCCCTACAGCCATCTTCATCCGGTTCAGTTGTACCGATGCGGGCTAAGAGATCCGCTTGACAGTTACCCGGGATATCACTATGGCCCGGGACCCAGATAATCTTAATTGTAAAATAATTCGATGCAATCGCAAGCGAGGTCAGGCACTCCCAGACCACCCTCGATCGCACTGTAGTTGAGCTCAAGGCCTTGATAGCCGCTTGGCTATCAGAGTAGATGTTAAATTCCCTAACCGTGGTAGCACTGGATAGCATTCCATCCACCGCATCCTTAATCGCAGCAATTTCCGCTTGGAATATACTGCAGTGATCAGCCAACTTAAACTTGCGGCTTAAATTTAGCTCTTGACAAAAGACCCCCCCACCAACCTTTCCATCCAGCTTTGACCCATCCGTGAACAAGTTAACCGGTCCCATGCCCCAGATAATTCCTCTTCCCCAATCCTCTCTCTCTGGAATAACTGGGTGAAGGTTGTATAGGGAGCAGTTATCGGCATACAGTAGTCCGTTCTGTCCAGAATAAAGTCGAAACTGGTAAGAAGGCTAGAGTGTCCGCGGTCAGAAAGTCTATATCCCATATCACGAAGCCTGACCAACGACCTTGTCGCGGCCGCCATTCCCGCAATATCTACTGGGTATATGTTCAGCATGATGTTCAGTGCCAAGGTAGGTGTTGTTCTGAGAGCGCCACTAATACCGATCAGCGCCGTCCGTTGGACTGACACTAACATTTTGAAGGTGCTCGCCGTGTCCAGTGCTTTCCACCAGACCAGCACCCCATATGGCAGAATCGGTTTGACCACCATCTCATAAAGCCAGTGTACTATTCTTGGCGAGAGTCCCCATCTCTTTCCGATAGTTCCTTTGCAGCAGTACATAGCAATGGCGGCCTTCCTGGCCCGATCTTCCACATTGGGTCTCCAGGACAGTTTCTTGTCCAAAACAATCCCCAAATATTTAACCCTATCAGAAAGTACCAACGGTACCCCTCCAATTGAGGGAGTTCTGAAATCGGGCATCTTATATCTCCTTGTGAAAAGGACCAATTCCGTTTTTCCCGGGTTGACCGCCAATCCACATGATTCAGCCCACCTAGCTACAGTATCCAGGTAGCCCTGCAGAACATCGCACAGGGTGCCCAGAAATTTGCCTCTGACTAGGATAGCGAGGTCATCTGCATAGGCAACCACCCGACAACCATTGGCTTCCAGCTCCACAAGAAGCTCGTTGACTACCACAACCCAGAGGAGAGGAGATAGGACACCCCCCTGTGGCGTGCCCCTGCACACCTTCCTCTTAATTATGGCCCCTCCCCACTCTGCTGCGACAATTCTGCCGCATAGAAGTTTGCTAATAAATTCAACCAGAGCCGGCTCGACTCCTAAACCCACCAGAGCTCTTTCGATTGCCCCCGGTAAGACATTGTTAAAAGCTCCCTCGATGTCTAGAAAGGCACCCAGAGTATACTCTTTGTGTTCTAGGGACCCCTCTATTTGCTTTACAATCGAATGGAGAGCCGTTTCCGTCGATCTGCCCTTGCAGTACGCATGCTGTGAAGCCGACAGTAACCCCCGAGGTATCCTTTCCCGTAGGTACAGATCAATCAACCGCTCAAAAGTCTTAAGAAGAAACGACGAGAGACTGATTGGCCTGAAATCTTTAGGTGATACATGAGAGCTTCTGCCGGCCTTCGGAATGAAAATAAACCTAACCATGTGCCAAAACTTCGGGATATAGTTAAGCCTGAGGCAGTTAGTATATATGATGGCCAACCAGCGGCAGGAAATCCCCAAAGACCTTTGAAGCTCCGCAGGAATGACTCCATCCGGGCCCGGAGACTTATAGGGCTTGAACGACCCTATAGCCCAGGTTATTTGACTTTCCCGTATTGGAATGGCAGGCACTTCTGCATGGTCAACGACCGCCGACCATGCAGGCGAAGATCCCTGCGCAACTGGGACATCGGGAAAATGATTGTCCAGTAAAAGCCTTAGGGACTCCTCGCTACTCATCGATCAGTCCCCACCATCATCTCTCAGATAACCCAGAGGAGCGGGGTTCCTAGAGAGTATTTTTCTAAACCTCGCGGATTCATTGCAGCCTTCTACGTTTTCGCAGAAGCTTCGCCATGCTTCTCGCTTGGCTATCCTTATTTCATATTTATAAATCCCCAGACTCACCTTATAGAGCTCCCAGTCAGAGGGTAATTTACTCCTCCTGGCTCTGTTGAAGAGCCGCCGACTGGATGCTCTTAGCTCGTCAAGAGAATCCGACCACCAGGGCGGCTTGCCCTTCCCCCTGTAAGTTTTCAATGGGCAGGACAGCTGAAAGGCGCTATTGCTTGCCGAGGTAAAGTTTTCCACCAGAACGTCTATCTCAGATTCGGACAGGCCCGAACTAATGATAGGCACCGCAGGCAGTAGCTCTCCCAGCTTCCTACAATACAAGTCCCAGTTAGTACTTTTAGGGTTCCTAAAAGATATTTTACGGGGACGTTCTTCGTTCACTGAGAACTGAATATATCGGTGATCAGAGAAGGAGTGCTCGTTGAAAACCCTCCATCCAGATATCCGACCTTCCAGTTCTCTACCAACCAGGGTGAGGTCCAGTACCTCCTCCCTTACCGCAGTAATAAAAGTTGGGTCATTTCCCCTATTACATATACAAAGTCCCTCATCTACAATTAAAGTAAATAAAGACTCACCTCTAGTGTTGGTATCCGAGCTTGCCCAAATGCTATAATGGGCATTAGCATCGGCACCGATGATCACGCAACACCTCTCCGCCTTGCTTGAGCGGTGATTTCACCCAGTATCGCAGGTGGTGGTCCCTCTACGTCCCCGTGGGGCATGCACGCTGAGACAACCCACATTTCATTACTTCCTCGCTCGAGGCAGACCGTGGTTACGTCAGCATTGCTGAAATTAGAGAGAATAAAAGCTTTAATCTCTTTTTTAACAAGCACACAGGATCTAGGCCTACTTGCCTCCCCATGCACCAAGGTGTTGAATTTTCCAGTCCTTAATCCAGAAATCTTACTGCCGTTACTACTCAGCCACGGCTCCAAAAGGACTATATCCACTCCGCCTTTTTCAAGGCAGAGCAACAAATTTTCGGAAGCCGCCTTAGAGTACTGAAGATTGATTTGACTGATTTCCATCAAAAGCGCACTTCTTCCGCACCCCATCCTTGGCGGATTCGTAAAATTTGTCCATTCTAAAAAAGTCCCCCCTCAAGGCCGCTATCCGGAGCCGATTGTGTAGTCGCCCTTTAACGGTCTCGTGGTTATCTATGCTACGCAGGGAGGCCACGCGAGGGTTGACGCATTACCTTATGAGTAATGCGTTCAGAGCCAGACCGGACGCGAAGCGGGAAAATCTTCAACCGCACCTACACCACCAACTTAACGGCGACGGAGCCGGAACATACCTTGAGGCCCGCCACGGTTTTAACGGGACGTGGGCAGGTGCAGCATTAGCCTACCAGCCATTTCGGTAGGGTTTCACCCCGACCTACTAAAGTGGCAGGATACCGCACCTACCAGCCCAAAGTCATCAAGACAAAATGTAATGTCAAATCAAAGCCCTAAACAGTCCAGTTCGTCACCGTTGTGTACCGATCTTGACTCTTAAAGAGTCCTCCCTCCCCTGAGCTCCGCACAATGACTCAGGGGGTGCGGGTTTTATCGAGTTGTCCTCTCTAGATCCGCCATTATCAGTAGAAGCAGAGGCACCTCGTGCAGGACGTGATAACTAATCACGCATGACATTCGTCACTATGGCCGGTCTAAGACTGATATCAGTCCCTGATCCAGAGCCTGAAACCACTTATGATATCCAAGACAAGTATCTTAGCCCCCAACTTATACCCTAATAAAAAGACAAATAAAATGTTCAATAATGGAAAATCATGAGTTCAATATTAACATAACCTTTAGTTAATTATGAAATTCTCACATGCATATGAGGTATTCCATCCCATTTCGACCAATTTTGAACCCGACACCTTTAGAATTGGTTGAAAGTTTTTCTTCTTTTTCTAGCTTACGAAAGACGTTTTTCAGAAGTTTTAAAATTTTTCATCCAACTCAAAAAAAGTTATGAATTTTTAAAAAAACACCGTTTTTGTTTTCAAAATGCTATAACTTTTTCAAAAATTGACCGTTTGGGATCTTTTTATACTCAGTTGAGCAGAGCTCACAGAGTATATTAACTTTGATTGCATAACGGTTGGTTGTACAGGTTTAAAGGAATCGAGATAGATATAGACTTCCATATATCAAAATCATCAGTATCGAAAAAAAAATCGATTGAGCCATGTCCGTCCGTCCGTCCGTCCGTCCATCCGTCCGTCCGTCCGTCCGTCTGTCCGTTAACACGATAACTTGAGTAAATTTTGAGCTATCTTGATGAAATTTGGTATGTAGGTTCCTAGGCACTCATCTCAGATCGCTATTTAAAATGAACGATATCGGACAATAATCACGCCCACTTTTTCGATATCGAAAATTTCGAAAAATCGAAAAAGTGCGATAATTCATTACCAAATACGCATTAAGCGATGAAGCTTGGTAGGTGAGTCGAGCTTATGACGCAGAATAGAAAACTGGTAAAATTTTGGACAATGGGCGTGGCACCGCACACTTTTAAATGAAGGTAATTTAGAAGTTTAGCAAGCTGTAATTTGGCAGTCGTTGAAGATATCATGATGAAGTTTGGCAGGAACGTTACTCTTATTACTTTATGTCTGCTTAATAAAAATTAGCAAAATCGGAGAACGACCACGCCCACTTTTTTAAAAAAAAATTTTTTTAATTCAAATTTTAAAAGAAAAGTAAATATCTTTACAGCATATAAGTAAATTATGCCAAAATTCAACTCCAGTAATGATATGGTGCAACAAAATACAAAAATAAAAGAAAATTTCAAAATGGGCGTGGCTCCGCCCTTTTTCATTTAATTTGTCTAGGATGCTTTTAATGCCATAAGTCGAACAAAAATTAACCAATCATTGTGAAATTTGGTAGAGGCTTAGCTCCTAGGACGATAACTGTTTTCTATGAAAAAGGGCTAAATCGGTTGAAGCCACGCCCAGTTTTTATACACAGTCGACCGTCTGTCCTTCCGCTCGGCATTTAACACGATAACTTGAGCAAAAATCGATATATCTTTACTAAACTCAGTTCACGTACTTATCTGAACTCACTTTGTATTGGTTTAAAAATGGCCGAAATCCGACTATGACCACGCCCACTTTTTCGATATCGAAAATTACGAAAAATGAAAAAAATGCCATAATTATATACCAAATACGAAAAAAGGAACGAAACATGGTAATTGTATTGGTCTATTGACGCAAAATATAACTTTAGAAAAAACTTGCAGGTCGAAATCAAAAGCCCTTGGAATCTTGGAAGGAATACTGTACGTGGTATTACATATATAAATAAATTAGCGGTACCCGGCAGATGATGTTCTGGTACACACTGGTCCACATTTTGGTAGATATCTCGAAAACACCTTCACATATACAACTAAGGGCGACTTCCTTTTAAAACCCTCATTAATACCTTTAATTTGATACCCATATCTTACAAACGCATTCTAGAGTCACCCCTGGTCCACGTTTATGGCGATATCTCGAAAAGGCGTCCACATATTAACACATTAAAATACTCATTAACACCTTTCATTTGATACCCATATCGTACGAAAAAATTTTAGAGTCACCCCTGGCCCACCTTTATGGCGATATTTCGAAAAGGCGTCCACCTATAGAACTAAGGTCCACTCCCTTTTAAAATACTCATTAACACCTTTCATACCCATATCGTACAAACAAATTCTAGAGTCGCCCCTGGTCCACGTTTATGGCGATATCTCGAAAAGGCGTCCACACATAGAACTAAGGCCCACTCCTTTTTAAAATACTCATTAACACCTTTCATTTGATACCCATATCGTACAAACAAATTCTAGAGTCGCCCCTGGTCCACCTTTATGGCGATATTTCGAAAAGGCGTCCACCTATAGAACTAAGGCCCACGCCCTTTTAAAATACTTATTAACACCTTTCATTTGATACCCATATTGTACAAACGCATTCTACAGTCAACCCTGGTCCACTTTTATAACGATATTCCGAAAAGGCGTCCACCTATAGAAATAAGGCCCACTCCCTTTTAAAATACTCATTAACACCTTTCATTTGATACCCATATCGTACAAACAAATTCTAGAGTCACCCCTGGTCCACCTTTATGGCGATATTTCGAAAAGGCGTCCACCTATAGAACTAAGGCCCACTCCTTTTTAAAATACTCATTAACACCTTTCATTTGATACCCATATCGTACAAACAAATTCTAGAGTCGCCCCTGGTCCACGTTTATGGCGATATCTCGAAAAGGCGTCCACATATTAACACATTAAAATACTCATTAACACCTTTCATTTGATACCCATATCGTACGAAAAAATTTTAGAGTCACCCCTGGTCCACCTTTATGGCGATATTTCGAAAAGGCGTCCACTTATAGAACTAAGGTCCACTCCCTTTTAAAATACTCATTAACACCTTTCATACCCATATCGTACGAAAAAATTTTAGAGTCACCCCTGGCCCACCTTTATGGCGATATTTCGAAAAGGCGTCCACCTATAGAACTAAGGTCCACTCCCTTTTAAAATACTCATTAACACCTTTCATACCCATATCGTACAAACAAATTCTAGAGTCACCCCTGGTCCACCTTTATGCCGATATTTCGAAAAGGCGTCCACTTATAGAACTAAGGTCCACGCCATTTTAAGATACTCATTAACACCTTTCATTTGATACCCATATCGTACAAACAAATTCTAGAGTCACCCCTGGTCCACGTTTATGGCGATATCTCGAAAAGGCGTCCACACATAGAACTAAGGCCCACTCCTTTTTAAAATACTCATTAACACCATTCATTTGATACCCATATCGTACAAACAAATTCTAGAGTCGCCCCTGGTCCACCTTTATGGCGATATTTCGAAAAGGCGTCCACCTATAGAACTAAGGCCCACGCCCTTTTAAAATACTTATTAACACCTTTCATTTGATACCCATATTGTACAAACGCATTCTAGAGTCACCCCTGGTCCACTTTTATAACGATATTCCGAAAAGGCGTCCACCTATAGAACTAAGGCCCACTCCCTTTTAAAATACTTATTAACACCTTTCGTTTGATACCCATATTGTACAAACGCATTCTACAGTCAACCCTGGTCCACTTTTATAACGATATTCCGAAAAGGCGTCCACCTATAGAAATAAGGCCCACTCCCTTTTAAAATACTCATTAACACCTTTCATTTGATACCCATATCGTACAAACAAATTCTAGAGTCACCCCTGGTCCACCTTTATGGCGATATTTCGAAAAGGCGTCCACCTATAGAACTAAGGCCCACTCCTTTTTAAAATACTCATTAACACCTTTCATTTGATACCCATATCGTACAAACAAATTCTAGAGTCGCCCCTGGTCCACCTTTATGGCGATATTTCGAAAAGGCGTCCACCTATGGAACTAAGGCCCACGTCCTTTTAAGATACCTATTAACACCTTTCATTTGATACCCATATCGTACAAACAAATTCTAGAGTCGCCCCTGGTCCACCTTTATGGCGATATTCCGAAAAGGCGTCCACCTATAGAACTAAGGACTACTCCCTTTTAAAATACTCATTAACACCTTTCATTTGATACCCATATCGTACGAAAAAATTCTAGAGTCACCCCTGGCCCACCTTTATGGCGATATTTCGAAAAGGCGTCCACCTATAGAACTAAGGCCCACTCCTTTTTAAAATACTCATTAACACCTTTCATTTGATACCCATATTGTACAAACGCATTCTAGAGTCACCCCTGGTCCACTTTTATAACGATATTCCGAAAAGGCGTCCACCTATAGAACTAAGGCCCACTCCCTTTTAAAGCACTTATTAACACCTTTCGTTTGATACCCATATTGTACAAACGCATTCTACAGTCAACCCTGGTCCACTTTTATAACGATATTCCGAAAAGGCGTCCACCTATAGAACTAAGGCCCACTCCCTTTTAAAATACTCATTAACACCTTTCATTTGATACCCATATCGTACAAACAAATTCTAGAGTCACCCCTGGTCCACTTTTATGGCGATATTCCGAAAAGGCGTCCACCTATAGAACTAAGGCCCACTCCCTTTTAAAATACTCATTAACACCTTTCATTTGATACCCATATCGTACGAAAAAATTCTAGAGTCACCCCTGGCCCACCTTTATGGCGATATTTCGAAAAGGCGTCCACCTATAGAACTAAGGCCCACTCCTTTTTAAAATACTCATTAAAACCTTTCATTTGATACCCATATTGTACAAACGCATTCTAGAGTCAACCCTGGTCCACTTTTATAACGATATTCCGAAAAGGCGTCCACCTATAGAACTAAGGCCCACTCCCTTTTAAAACACTTATTAACACCTTTCGTTTGATACCCATATTGTACAAACGCATTCTACAGTCAACCCTGGTCCACTTTTATAACGATATTCCGAAAAGGCGTCCACCTATAGAACTAAGGCCCACTCCCTTTTAAAATACTCATTAACACCTTTCATTTGATACCCATATCGTACAAACAAATTCTAGAGTCACCCCTGGTCCACCTTTATGGCGATATTCCGAAAAGGCGTCCACCTATAGAACTAAGGTCCACTCCCTTTTAAAATACTCATTAACACCTTTCATTTGATACCCATATTGTACAAACGCATTCTAGAGTCACCCCTGGTCCACTTTTATAACGATATTCCGAAAAGGCGTCCACCTATAGAACTAAGGCCCACTCCCTTTTAAAATACTCATTAACACCTTTCATTTGATACCCATATCGTACAAACAAATTCTAGAGTCACCCCTGGTCCACCTTTATGGCGATATTCCGAAAAGGCGTCCACCAATAGAACTAAGGCCCACTCCCTTTTAAAATACTCATTAACACCTTTCATTTGATACCCATATCGTACGAAAAAATTCTAGAGTCACCCCTGGCCCACCTTTATGGCGATATTCCGAAAAGGCGTCCACCTATAGAACTAAGGCCCACTCCCTTATAAAATACTCATTAACACCTTTCATTTGATACCCATATCGTACAAACAAATTCTAGAGTCACCCCTGGTCCATGTTTATGGCGATATCTCGAAAAGGCATCCACCTATAGAACTAAGACCCACGCCCTTTTAAAATACTCATTAACACCTTTCACTTGATACCCATATTGTACAAACGCATTCTAGAGTCACCCCTGGTCCACTTTTATAACGATATTCCGAAAAGGCGTCCACCTATAGAACTAAGGCCCACTCCCTTTTAAAACACTTATTAACACCTTTCGCTTGATACCCATATCGTACAAACAAATTCTAGAGTCACCCTTGGTCCACCTTTATGGCGATATCTCGAAAAGGCGTCCACCTATAGAACTTAGGCCCACTCCCTTTTAAAATTATCATTAACACATTTCATTTGATACCCATATCGTACAAACAAATTCTAGAGTCAGGCCTGGTCCACCTTTATGGCGATATCCCTAAATGGCGTCCATCTATAGAACTATGGCCCACTTCCTCTTAAAATACTCTTTAATACCTTCCATTTGACACACATGTCATACAAACACATTCCAGGGTTACCCTTGGTTCTTTTTACAACATGGTGATTCCCCTTACTTTGTCTCCACAGCTCTCAGCTGAGTATGTAATGTTCGGTTACACCCGAACTTAGCCTTCCTTACTTGTTTTTTTAAATTTGTTTTTAAATGTACCTTTCGGATAAAATTCAAAAAAATTTTAAAAGTTTTTTTTTTGTAATTTTTCAGTTTTTCGAGATTTTCGAATTTCGCCCTTTTTTTTCTCATAAAAAACCAATCAATTCTGCAATCATCCCCACTAATCCCGGAGTAGGCCGAGAATTTTTTTTTATTTAATTGAAAAAAAAACTTTACAATTTTTTTTGTATTTTTTCCGAAAAGTACATTTAAAAACCAATCTTAAAAAAAAAAGATCCCAAACGGTAAATTTTTGAAAAAGTTATATCATTTTGAAAACAAAAACGGTGTTTTTTTTTAAAATTCATAACTTCTTTTGAGTTGGATGAAAAAATTTGAAAAACTTCTGAAAAACGTCTTTCGTAAGCTAGAAAAAGAAGAAAAACTTTCAGCCAATTCTAAAGGGGTCGGGTTCAAAATTGGTCGAAATGGGATGGAATACCCCATATATATGGACTAGCATGAGCATGTGCACACAAACTTACAATCAAACAAAATGCTAAACAAAATGTTTATTCTGCCCCTGATCGGGTGCCCGACAGGCCGATTTTGCAGACGAGAAAAAAAAAGGGGGGGGGGTGGGGGGGGGGGGGGGGGGGTACTTCCAGTGCCCATCGACTCCTTTTTGTAAACGAGAAAAATGGGGGTTGAGGTTGGTGGGTTGGGGGTTGGTGGTTGGTGGTTGGTGGTTGGGGGGTTGGGGGTTAGGGGTTGGGATTGGGCGGTACTACAAGTGTCCAATTGCTACTTTTGGTAGACGAGGAAAAGAGGGGGGTGGGGGGATTGGGCGGCAGTCGCTCGACTAGAAATCTATGGGACTCTTTAAAACGGCTCGTGTGAAGTCTAGGACTCATTAGCAACATGAGGAGACATTTAAAAATTTGCGGCCCTTTAAAAATGTAAGCCCCGTTTAGCGATCCTCTCCTGAACGGCAAAGCTCTGCTAAAAGCTCTAAGCTTTCTGTTATACATCGGCCATAACAGAAACAAAAAGCTCTAAGTTTAAGGACGTATGCGCCTAAAAGTAGGCAACTATATTGTTTTGCTGTATATATATGTGTGTCGGTGTGTATATACTTTTCCTTGCACCATTTGAGTTAGAAACGGCATTTACATACTACTGCCGTTAACGTATTGTGCGGTGTTTTCCGGGATAGTCTCATTCGCACTTTCAGTATTTTTCAATTTGTAAAAACTAACTTTCACTGATTTTAATTATTTTAAGTTATTTTTCAAATGCACACGCATACGCTACATAAACTTTCACTAAAGTAAAACAAGTAAGCAAGGCTAAGTTCGGGTGTAACTGAACATTAAATACTCAGCTGAGAGCTTTGGAGGCAAAATAAGGGAAAATCACCATGTAGGAAAATGAACCTAGGGTAACCCTGGAATGTGTTTGTATGACATGGGTATCAAATGGAAGGTATTAAAGAGTATTTTAAAAGGGAGTGGGCCATAGTTCTATAGGGGGCGCCGTTTCGGGATATCTCCATAAAGGTGGACCAGTGGTGACTCTAGAATGTTTCTGTACGATATTGGTATCAAATGAACGGTATTAAAGAATATTTTAAAAGGGAGTGGGCCATAGTTCTATAGGTGGATGCCGATTCGGGATATCACCATAAAGGTGGACTAGGGGTGACTCTAGAAAGTTTTTTACGATATGGGTATCAAATGAAAGGTGTTAATGACTATTTAAAAGGGAGTAGGCCTTAGTTCTATAGGTGGACGCCTTTTCCGGATATCCCCATAAGGGTTGACCAGGGTGACTCTAGAATGTGTTTGTACGATATGGGTATCAAATGAAAGGTGTTAATGAGTATTTTAAAAGGGAGTGGACCTCAGTTCTATACGTGGACGCCTTTTCGAGATATCGCCGTAAAGGTGGACCAGGGGTGACTCTAGAATGTGTTTGTACGATATGGGCATCAAATTAAAGGTATTAATGAGGGTTTTAAAAGCGAGTGGCCCTTAGTTGTATATGTGAAGGCGTTTTCGAGATATCGACCAAAATGTGGACCAGGGTGACCCAGAACATCATCTGTCGGGTACCGCTAATTTATTTATATATGTAATACCACGAACAAGATTCCTAGGCCTTTTTATTTCGCCCTGCAGAACTTTTTCATTTTCTTCTACTTAATATGGTAGTTGTCACATCCGTTTTACAAAGTTTTTTTTTAAGTTATATTTTGCGTCAATAAGCCAATCCAATTACCATGTTTCAACCCTTTTTTCATATATGGTATAGAATTATGGCATTTTTTCATTTTTCGTAATTTTCGATTTCGAAAAAGTCGGCGTGGTCATAGTCGGATTTCGGCCATTTTTTATACCAATAGAATCTATGTCATTACTAAATTACACAAGGATTGGTAAATTTTTGTTCAAATTAAGGCATTAAAAGTATTCTAGACAAATTAAATGAAAAAGGGCCGAGCCACGCCAATTTGAAAATTTCTTTTATTTTTGTATTTTGTTGCATCATATCATTACTGTAGTTCAATGTTTACCTAATTTACTTATATACTCTAAAGGTATTAAATTTTTTGTTAAAATGTGGCTTTTAAATTTTTTTTTTTTAAGTGGGCGTGTTCGTCATCCGATTTTGCTAATTTTTATTTAGCACACATATAGTAATAGGAGTAACGTTCCTGCCAAATTCGATCATGATATCTGCAACGACTGCCAAATTACAACTCGCAAAACTTTTAAAAGTGGGCGGTGCCACGCCCATTGTCCAAAATTTTACTAATTTTCTATTTTGCGTCATAAGGTCAACCCACGTACCAAGTTTCGTCGCTTTATCCGTCTTTGGAATACATGTTAAATTCCAGTTAGAATTAGCAATTGATGCAATTGGTTTATATTCTCAAATTCATTAAACAATTAGAAATAGTTCAACTAATTCCCATTAGATAATTGAAATTTGTATTCTAATGGTAAATCTAATTGCAATTAGTTGCCATTAGCAAAAAAAATTGGGATACCTTTACAATTACAAATCAAATTGACTTCTGCTAATGCAATTAGATATTCAATTAGCTTGAATTAGAATCAATTATTTATATTTATTTACATCATTATTCGTTCACTTCAATAATTCTTTGAAAAAAATTTATCTTTATCAAAATAATTGATTCCAATTCTAGCTAATTGGATATCTAATTGCATTAGCAGAAGTCAATTATATTTCTAATTGTAAAGGTAAACCAATTTTTTTTGCTAATGGCAAATAATTTCAATTAGATTTACCATTGGAAGTCGCGTAGACAAGACAAGCAGGCCCAAAGCTGTAAGACAGATGGGCTCCAATAGCGAGGTAGCAACTACCTCGAAAGCTGCGGGTCAGAAGGAAGTTCCAATTACGGAAGTAGGAGATAAGCCAAAGGGAGATAATGCGAAGACTCCGGCTTTCTCGGAGGCGCTAAAGGGAGTTAAAGCTAAGACTCCGGCTTTCTCGGAAGTGACAAAGGGAGATATCACTAAGACTCCTGCTTTTCCCGAGAAGATGAGTAATGTGGCAAAGCAGTCACTGACTGTGGCGCTGGTTGATCGTAGCAGTTCTTTCGGACAAATGACTACTGAAAGGTGGAGATCTGTGGAAAGGGAGCTTATTAGCTTAATGCTTAAGATGATGCGGGAACAACCAAGTAAGCCCCTTCCAACCTTTGATTCGGGGGGATGGTATAATGGTGTGAAGATGATAGCGTGCGACAACATTCCGAGCTTGCGGTGGCTAGAGGAAGTGGTTCCAAACCTCCAAAGGCAAGGCACGAACGCGCGGTTTGAGGTGGTGGATAAAGCGCAAATCCCCACGGTACCAAAAGTTAAGCTATGGATACCATGCGTGATGAAGTCGGAGGATACACTGCGACTTCTGCAGAATCAGAATCCGAACATACCGACACAGGATTGGAAGGTACTTACTGTATCTCGGCCTACCGAGGATGGTCAGTTCTACATCTTCCAAATAAACAAGCACGCGGAGGACATTTGGCAAAATGTCCTTTGGCACTGGCAAAATTTACATGCGGCTCAGGAAAAGAAGTCCCGAGGATAAAAACCCTAACACGTTAGAGGTGGGCAAAGTCGAAAAGGACCTCAAAAGCCTAAGGGAAAAAAGACAGGTGGAGGTCCCCGACGTCACCACGAACGTGCTAGAAGAGGACCAACCGCTAAATGGTGCTGTGACTCTAACATAGGAACACCCGGCACAACAGTCACGAGAGGCTGAAGGGGGCCTCGAATACTCTAAAACAAAAGGGCAAGGGGAGGACGACGACGTCAAGACGAAGGTGCTGGAGGGGGACAAACAGCCCAATGGTGCTGCGAGTCCTACAGATAAACCTCCAACACTGTAAAGTGGCGTCGAGCGAACTCCTCCTAACCCTTGAGGAGGGTTCGTTTGACGTGGCGCTGATCCAGGAGCCGTGGCTCTCATCGGGAGGAAAGGTTTCTTGACTTTGCGCGCGCGGGTTTGGCGTTTACTACGCGCAAACGGAAGGACGGGTGCGAGCTGTAGTAATGGTAAGGAAACAGCTTCATTCATATATGCTGCCTAATTACACCACTGAGGATCTCGTTGCGGTGGCCGTTGAGCAAAAGAATAAGCAGGCATTTATCCTGGCGTCCTGCTACATGGCCCATGCTGCGGAGGTTCCACCGATGGGGTGCAAAAGGCTAGTACAGGAGGAAGGGCGCAAAGGGCGGTTGGTCATAGGCGCAGATGCAAATTCGCACCACAATGCGTGGGGAGGAGCAGATACGAACGAGAGAGGCGAATCTCTGTTTTGTTACATCCCACAAACCAATTTGCAGATAACCAACAGGGGAAATGTCCCTACATACATTGGTCCAACATCCAGCAATGTTCTGGATATTACATTGAGCTCCGAGCGTGATATATCAAGGTATGATTGGATGGTTCTTGATAGACCATCCTTCTCCGACCATGCGTATATCAGCTTCAACATCCCCCTAAAGAGGGTAGAGAAGGGAGGGACCTTTAGAAACCCTAGGCCAACGAACTGGACTAAATTCCAGAAACATGTAGAAACAAAACTGGGACAACCCCAAAGAGGTTGCTAATGTAGAGGAACTGGAGGAGTCGAATGAATTCCTAACAAGGACGCTTATGACTGCGTATAACAAAGCTTGCCCTCTAAGAAGATTCAGAGGAAAAGCAAAGCCGCCATGGTGGAGCAATGAGGTGAGTCTTCTAAGAAGACAGGTAAAATAAATGTTTAAGCTCGCAAAGACCGCGTAAACCGAAGCGTGTCGGGACGAGTACAGGGATCTATTGAGGATCTACAAGCGTGAAATTACCAGGGCGAACAGAAATTCGTGGAAAATTTCTGTACGGACATAGAGTGCTCCAGCGAAACAGCATGGTTGAAAAACGTCCAGGGACTAATAAAGAAAGAGAACGGGGAATCGTCACTTAATAGTGAGGAATCCCTTGAGGTGCTTCTCGATACACATTTCCCATCGGGAGACCGTTTAGAAGAGCGAGCAGACATCACTCACACTTCGATCACAGAGCTAGTAGTGCCGGGCTTGGTGACCGATACCAAGATCGAGTGGGCAGTGAAGACGTTTTCTAAGTTTAAATCGCCGGGGCCAGATGGTATATTCCCGGCCATGCTACAAGTCTCAAGTAGGGCGGTCGTGGAATGGCTTAAAATAATATTCGATGGGTGCATAAGACTGAATAATGTACCGCACTCTTGGAGAACTGCTCGTGTAGCTTTTCTACCAAAGGCGGGGAAGATCGGTCACGTGTATCCCAAAGACTATAGACCCATTAGCTTAACATCATTTCTGCTCAAAACCTTTGAGAGGCTGATAGATGTGTACATAAAGTCCAACGTGGATGAAAAGCTGCTCTCCACAACACAGCATGCGTACACCAAAGGCAAGTCGGTAGACACCGCATTGCATAGGGTGGTAATAAGCATAGAGAAATCCCTGGAATATAAGGAGTATGCTCTAGGAGTCTTCTTGCCGGGGCTTTCAATAATGTTGCAAAATGGGCGATTATGGATGGTCTTAATTACATTAAAGTACATCCTGCCTTAATCAGATGGATCGGCTGCATGTTAAATTGCAGAAAGATTACATCACAATGGGGATTGTACGAGGCCACGAAATCAGTGGACAGGGGCACGCCGCAGGGAGGGGTTCTATCACCTCTGCTGTGGACGCTGGTCATCAACCAACTGCTCAGGCAATTCGATGAGGGACCCGTAAAACTTACGGCTTACGCAGATGACGCTGCAATTGTCATAAATTGAAAGTGCCTTCCAACGATTAGTTCTTTGATGGATCGGGCGCTTCGGGATATTCATACCTGGGCATCTAATGTCGGGCTGAAAGTCAATGCAGAGAAGACGGATATGGTCTTGTTTACAAAGAGGCACAAGGTCCCAAATTGGACCAGGCCTAAGTTAGGAGGGGTGACCTTACAGGAGAAACCTTTCACAAAATATCTAGGAATCATCCTAGACAGTAAGCTGTCATGGAAGCTCAACGTCGAGGAGAGGGTCAAGTAGGCCTCAGCGGCACTCTATGCATGTAAAAGAATGCTGGGGTGTACGTGGGGCCTATCGCCTTCTCTTTCTCATTGGGTTTTTACAGCGATTGTAAGCCCTATTCTATACTATGGAGTTCTTGTTTGGTGGAAAGCCACACAAAAAACAACATATGCAGACTATCGATACTTAGCATTACGGTAGCCCTGAAAACAACCCCGACGGCTGCACTGTATGCCATTCTGCACAGCCCACCTGTAGACCTGGTAGCAAAGAACAAAGCGTTAACGACCGCACCCAGGCTCGGTGCTTTGGGGCAGCTTGAGCGCCGACCATATGGCCATAGTAGTATAGCGTCATCAATCACAAAACAAACAGACTACATGATTACCTATCTGCGCTTCGAGGGAGATATTAAGGCCACAATAGGGGTGGACTGTTGGCGCAAGGGTGCGCAAATTGTGGACGAGGCGATACATGTGTTCACCGATGGTTCCAAAGTAGTGGAAGGAGTAGGGTCTGTGGTATACTGCGCTGATCCGGAAATAAGCAGATCCTAGAGGCTGCCGGATTACTGCAGCGTTTTCCAAGCAGAAATATTAGCCGTAACCAAAGCAGTAGAAACCCTGGAAGAGAATGGCTTAAGCTGCAACCGTGTAAACTTTTATATTGACAGTCAAGCAGCAATTAAGGCAATAATCTCGCATAGCACAGCATCTAAATGCGTGTTAGAGTGTAAGCAGTCTCTGGAGAGAATCGGGACAGGGAGAAGCATACACTATATTGGGTCCCAGGGCATACGGGAATAGATGGGAATGAAAAAGCGGACGAACTAGCTAAAAAGGGCGCATCCCTTGAAGCTTGCTCTGTAGATGTCCCAATTAGATTGGGCAAGATTAAGCGAATGCGAGAGGTGCACATAATCGACCAAGCGGGAAAGGCGTGGGTTCAAGCGCGGGGCTGTAAAGTGTCGAAGATTATGTGTAGGTCTTACAACCTTAGACTAACACAGTTGCTTCTATCATTAAAAAGAGAGGACTGTAGACTCATGACTGGTATTCTGACTGGACACTGCCTTCTGGCGTCATATGCCTTTAAATTAGGCTTGGTCAGCGATAGCAGATGTAGGAAGTGCGGGTTGGAGGAGGAAACGATCGAGCACGTTCTGCGCTCGTGCCCTGCACTTGCCAGGCTATGACTCCAGCTATTAGGAGTGATACAGCTGTCAGATCTAGAAGCAGCAAGTGGCTTAAGTCCTAGGAAGCTTCTAGTATTTGCCAAGAGGACGGAGTTATTCAGCCCAATTCTAAACGAAAATTCCGTGCGAGTTTTTCCCTTCTCCAATTCGTCGTATTCTAAATAAAAATTCCTTGTGAGTTTTTTCACTTCTCCCTTTCCTCCTATTCTGAACAATGTTCGAAAAAGCGGAAACCGGTTATGGGAGAAAAGTAGGTATTATGAATGTGAGGGAGAGGGGGATTTCTCTGCCATTTCATAGGAGTTTTTTCACTAGTTAAATTAAAGGGAATGCATCAAAATAGTTTAAGGCAATTGGTTCTTTTAAAGAACACTTATTTGTACAAATTTGTGCTAAAATATGTATGTACATTCTACCACAATATTCTCACTGTTAATACAACAACAACTACAACCAAAATATTCTTTATTTTAAGTCAAAAAGTATATCATAAGCAACGGTAGAGCTCTTGGTATACATATTTGATGCAGCCATCCAGAAATTGCACAAGGATTTTTTAATAAGGCGTAAATAGATTTTGGCATATGACGAAGGACGAATTCAACTCAACTTGGCCGCCAGAAAATTGCTTTGCAGAATGAATGCAGGCAACTCCGGCAGACTTGTGTTATGCGGCCGTCTTCTTCTTATGTTCCGCTGTTTATGTTGCTGTGGCACCAATTCATTACTCATTTCAGTGAATAACAGATGAAATGCAATAAATACTGTGCATTGTTTATATTTTATTTCTTAATTTCCAACAAATTTGCAACAATTTTTTAAACAAAATAAGAAATGTGCAACGAAATTTCAATTGACAAAACAGCTGACTTCGAAAATTCGAAATTTCTATTCCCCAATTATTGTTCTCCCTAGGAGAACAGAATTGGAGGAATTTTTCCGCGGGAATAAAAAAATCCGCGAGAACAAAATTCCGCCAGAATATTTAGAATTGGTCTGATTTTATAACATAGGTCCTGGTTTTTCAGTTTGGTCGTTAAAACAAACTTCTGGTAACACTACGGACTCAATCAGTTTATGTGAGGCCCTCATGGACGGGCAGTTCAACCTACCTACCTACCATTGGAATAAAAATTTCAATTATCTAATGGGAATTAGTTGAACTAATTCTAATTATTTAATGAATTAGAGAATTTCGCAAATGAAGGTTAATTAGCAATCATTAGCATTATCTAATCATTACTTAACATCTATGGTCTTTGGTAATGTATTATCGCACTTTTTCGGTTTTTCGAAATTTTCGATATCGAAAAAGTGGGCGTGGTTATAGTCTGACTTCGTTCATTTTAAATAGCGATCTGAGATGAGTGCCCAGGAATTCATATACCAAATTTCATTAAGATAACCTCAAAATTTACTCAAGTTATCGTGTTTACGATCGGACGGACGGACGGACATGGCTAAATGAATTTTTTGTTCGCCCAGATAATTTTGATATATAGAAGTCTTTTATCTATCTCGAATAGTTTATGCCGTTACCGATTACCTTTATGCGAACAAAATTAATATACTCTGTGAGCTGTGCTCAGCTGAGTATAAAGTACTTATACGCAGATATTAACTTTCAAACAAACTGAAAAATCATAACAAATTGTCCTAAAACTAAATTCATATTTTTATGACATTATAGCCAATTACATCACGATTAGACATCCAAAAAAGATTGCAATGCCCATCGCAAGCAAATAAATGCAGGTGTGCGATTTATCATCTCCTTTCCCGACGCTTTTGATTTCTCTCCCCTCTGCTGCTTACCCTAACTCACATTCTCATTGAACTCCACCCTCACCCTCACCCTCACCTTCACACTCATATTTGGATTAATATCCCAAAAATAAGAAATATTCAAATAAAAACGTTTTGTATATATATCACAACATCTTCAACAGCTTTTAAGTCGATGCAAAGATTTTCAAAAGATTCGAGCGGTCTTTGTAGGCGTACTAAGTTGATCACGTACAATTTTAGCAGTGAAGCCTTATAAATGACGAAAATATTCATAAAGTATTGATTTATCACAGAATTATCTTCCATTTTAAAATAATATTTATTTTTTTACGGTAATATTAGTCGCGGTCGGAATAAGTAGAGTGTTGAATTTCATTGTAATACATTTCCTTAAATGCAAAAAACCGTGTGGCCCCTCGGACAAATAGGCTGACGGATGAATGGATGAGCAATCCTAACATAAGCGTTTTTTTATGTTGAAACTACCGATTTTTTCTGCGTGAAGTTCGTGAAGTGGGATAAATGATAAAACTTGTTTAATGAATTTGATGGTAAGTTCATCTTCTCCCACTCCACTCAAGCTTATGCCAAGGACACGCCAGACTGTTTTAAACTCAAACAGTGTACCATATGAAAAAGCATTTCACTGCGTGAAACAAATAGGATATCAGTTCGACTATGAGTACATGATTCAAGAAATGCATCATATAAAGTTTCAGGAGAAAACTTACACAGCGCATCGTTCTTATTGCGAATCTTTAGACTATTGCGCCGCAAGTTATTGCTTGGTAGCCCAGTTTCTAGCTTTCTTAATAGGTGCGGAAGCTAATGCACATCACAGCGAATTGGGAGGCGACGACATAAATGATAGAGGTGCGTCCCTTTTTTGTTATATACTACAGAGTAGTCTACAGGTGGCCAACAAGGGTTGAATGTCTACATATATTGGGCCTACGTAAAGAAATGTGCTTGATATCACATTAAGCTCTGAGCAGGATATATCGGGGTAGGAATGGAGAGTCCTCAGACCATGCGTATATCAGCATCAGAATCCCCCTAAATAAGGTAGAGTTAGAAACCTTACAGCAACGAAATGGTACAAATTTCAGAAATATGTATCGGAAAGACTCGGGCAGCCTGAAAACGTTGCCACAGTAGAGGAGTGCAACAACTTCTTATCAAACTGCGTACAACAGAGCTTGTTATGGAAACGCATCTTCTAGGGAAGCAGTAAGGAAGGCGGTCGGCATAATGTGGTGGTGCACAGTGGCTAGTCATTGTCGGCTGGGGCGGGTCCTTGCCAACCTTACTGTTCCTGCGCCATAAACAGAAAAAAAGTTCCTATCATGCCTATCAAAACTAAAAGCTGTCAAATTCAAAAAAAACCTGACAGAAGCGCAGAGACGACTCAAAACGCTTATAATTCAAAAACGACATCCGGCGAACCGGATGTCACGGACAGACCGTTAAAACATTCAAAATTTAAAATTTAAAACAAAATCTAACCGCAAAAAAAAAAATCGAACCGGAAACGACCGGTTATATCGCTGAAAAATAAAAATAATAAACAAAAAAGCTGAAACAAATAAAAGGGGGAAACACAAAAAGGGCCGAATATACATAGGGGCGCCGCGGGTGTTGTTGCGACGCCCGGTGCTTTAACCCACCCTCAAAATCCATGGCCACCGACGCACCTATTTTTCCGGTGGCCCCTTACCTTTTTCTCTAAGTGCCTTCTAAATAACTGGCGACGCCAGCATTCCCATTTTAAATACTTATTTATTTATAATTCATTTCTATTAACGTATGTGTTTAGGAACTGTACCGCCTAAACACTCAAAAAGAAAAATAGCGAATGATTCTGGTTGCTGGTTTATTTGACAAGGTTTCATTCTAAACTGAAACGTTAGTCTCTATAACTTTATTATATATCAATATGTAATACAAAATTGTTATTGTCGCATAACGGCTCACTAAATATGAGATTAGTATACAAGAAATCAATGCAATGCAATTCTTGTAGCTCTGCTATGTACATATGTACGTATGTTAAAGATGTATACCTTTGTATGGGCAAATAGCAAAAATAATGTGGTGAAGGCACGGTAAAATGGTATGATTTATGAGTACCGTAATGTCGGCTGATAAAATTAGCATACGAATAAGGTGACCAAGTTATCTTTGAACATCATATACCCAAATGCATAGTGAAACCAGCTTGACTATTAAACATCCTGCCCGGCTGAACCTTCACGGTTCAGGATGGGTTCCTTTACGTCAACCAGACGACATATCTTCTGCACAGGGCGCTGGCATATATGCTTGATGAACGTACCTTCGGGCGATTTTGTTCCACCATTGTACTCCACTGTGACTATGCGCACTAAGCCATCCTTATCTGGATGCATGTCAATGATGCGTCCGATACGCCAGTAGCTGGGGGGCAAATTTTCGTTCAAAATAAGAACAACATCACCAATCTGTAAATTTGGCGCTGACCTGGCCCATTTGTTACGGGCCTGCAAAGTAGATAAATATTCTCGTTGCCATCGCTTCCAGAAATGCTCAAACATTTGTTGCAACTGCTGCCTATACAGCAATCGGTTTTGATGAATTTCAGGTACAGGTACTTCCGGTCGACAATTCAATGGGCGTCCAATCAAAAAATCAGCTGGTGTAAGGGCCAGAAACCCATTTGGATCGTCATAAAGCGGTACGAGTGGACGGGAATTCAAAACGGCCTCAATCTTTACTAGAAGAGTACTATGCTGATTAAATCGTAGCGTTTGTCGTCCAATTGTACGGTAGAGATGTTTTTTGGCAGACCGTACAGCAGCTTCCCAAAGTCCTCCGTGGCGAGGAGCTGCAGGAGTGATGAATTTCCAACGGGTGCCAGTTGTTGCGATGTGTTGCCGTGATCTGTCACTTACCCACTCTTCTAAATCCCTTTGCATCTGTCGACTGGCACCGACAAACTGCGTGCCGTTGTCGCTGTACATAACCGAGCTTATTCCTCGACGACTAATGAAACGGTCGAAAACGTCAAGAAATACCTGTATGGATAAGTCTTCCGCCAGTTCAATATGGACGGCCTTGGTGGCCATGCAAATAAAAATCGCTGCATAGCATTTGGTTGTTGTATGTGATTGCTTACCTCCAACCCGCACATTAAAGGGCCCACAGTAGTCGAGGCCAGTATGTGTGAAGGGCGGAGATACCAAAACACGAGATTTTGGGAGAGATGCCATCTGCTGTCGTTGGGTTATCTTCTGATACCGGCGACATACAATGCACCTATATATATGCGACTTAACCAAGGTACGGCAATGAATTATACAAAATTTCTGACGTAGATGTTGTTGCATGGATTGTATTCCACCGTGTAAGCAGTATATGTGTGCTTCATGTATGAGTAGCGCTGCCAAAGCGCAGTCGCGTGGTATGATAATAGGATTCCATTGTTCGGCTGGTAAATCAGAATTGATCAGCCGGCCACCAAGGCGAAGTATACCGCGATCGTCAAAAAACGGGTTGAGCGGAAGCAACTTGCTTGAGGGGTCTAATCTGGAACGAGACTTGAGAGCATTAATGTCGGATATAAATGCGTTACCTTGCGATTGTCGGACATGCACTTCAAGTGCCCACTCTCTTTCTTCGGCTGTGACAACATCATCGCGCCGATGGTTCTGGAAACGTGGAAGGACCCGCCGGAGACGTGCAGTGGTGTTAAGCAATCTGCTAAGCCGACTGAATTTACTAACCAGAGGAATTCGCTGATTGTTGAAAGTTGTCATAAGCATTGGAGGCTTCGTGTGCTCGCCGAGTAAGACCTTAGCTGGTCGGGATTCGTCAGAGAAAATATGTTCTTGTTCACAGGACATAGAGGGGATTACCGGTGATACTTCATCCAATGTGTGAATCATGGCCGGTCTTGTCTACCACAGTGTGTGGGCTTCTAGTACGGCTGGGGTTACACCGCGGCTGGCACAATCAGCGGGGTTCACCTCCGAGCGAACATGCTTCCAAGCATCAGCATTTGAGTTGGCCTGTATATAGGCCACACGATTGGCTACGTATTGCTTAAATGTGGAAGGTGGTTTTTTTATCCAGTGGAGAACTATAGTAGAGTCGCTCCACAAGGTGTAAGTGATACCATCTAAATTCAGTGCCCGTTGAACACTCTTTAAAGTGTTAGTTAACAGCTGCGCTCCGCACAGTTCCAAACGTGGAATAGTCTGCTGCTTAAGAGGTGCAATGCTGGTTTTAGCGGCTACGGGCGTTACTTTCGGTTTTCCATTTTCGTCCATACAGCGTACGTAAATTGCAGCTGCATATGCGGAAATGCTTGCGTCACAAAATCCGTGCAGAGTAACTGATGTAGTGCTCTTTATGCCAAGCCACCGTGGTATTCGTATTCCTTCTAGTACTGGAAGATCATTCCGAAATGTCAGCCAAGTTTCACAAATTTCGGATGTTATTGGTGTGTCCCAATCGAGCTGAGCTTTCCAGAGCGCCTGGATGAACTTCTTTGCTACCACAATGACGGGAGCTAGCATGCCAGTCGGGTCGTATAGCCGAGCTGTATCTCTCAAAATAATGCGTTTAGTAACATGTAATGCATCACAAACCTTTATCTTGAAGAATAAACAGTCGGTAGCTGGATTCCAGTGGAGGCCAAGTATTTTGGTGTCATGATCATCTAGATTAACTGCCAAATCCGCTGAGGCTGAAGGACTTATTTTCGATAAGGTCACCGAGCAATTAGAGTTCCATTTGGCCAATTCGAATCCACCTTGTTTCAGGATTGTGCTTACGTCGTGGGCTCGTGTTACGGCCACGTCTGTACACTCGAAGCTATCCAAATAATCGTCGACATAAAAGCATTTAAGTATGCTGCTGCGCGCTGCTGCTGCCCGGCTGGTGTCAACGATGACTTTAGCGTTATCCAGAGCGCTTTGTATTAATGCCCGGATTGCATTGTATGGGCTACAGGCCATACCATACGTAACTGTGTTGAGCTTGTACGTTCGTAATGGTTCATTAGGCGACTCCCGCCAAAGGATTTGTTGCCACCTTCGATGCCGCTGATCCACCCACACCTGGCGAAACATCTTCTTAATATCCGCTGTAATGGCAACTTGAAATCGTCGAAATCGATGAAGTATGTCCACTAAATTGTCTTGCAGTTTGCGTCCTGCAAAGTGGGTGTCATTAAGCGATACGCCATTAGTGGTTTTGGATGAGGCGTTAAATACTACCCGAAATTTACCAGTAACGGCATGGTGGGGCATATAATAACATTGAGTGAAGCTAGTTTCATTAGCTTCGATGACAGTCATGTGACCCAGGGTCACATACTCACGCATAAACTGTATGTACCTTTCACGTAAAGATAAATCTGCGGCAAGCTTTCTTTCTAGTTGCAGAAATTGCCGGAGTGCCGCTTGATGCGAATTACCAAGTGGCGGTGCATCTGGCCGAAACGGTATTTGAACGCAATAGCGATTATCAGAAGAGCGAGTCACAGTTTTGACGAAAATTGTTTCACACTCATCATCCTGAGATGAAACTTCTACCGTTGGTTCCTCCATATCCCAAAACTTACGCAGCAACCGATCAAGAGTTGCATTGTCGATTGGATCGGGTTCTCTAAATGAATGATGGAAGGTGGAAATGCAGCCGGTTGTTGCGACGGGACCAAAAACAATCCATCCTAGTCGCGTGCGAATAGCACAAGGCATATTGTCAGGCCCTGATCTTATTCCAGTCAAGATCAAAGCGGGTAAAATGTCAGCACCAATAAGAAGGTCAACTGCGCCTGGTGTCCCCAGTGTAGGGTCAGCTAATTGAAGCCCTTGCATATGGCTCCACGAAGAAGTATTAACGGGTACAAAAGGTGTGGTTGATGTAATTGAGTCAAGTATGTATGCGTTGAAGTTGAGTGCGAATGTTTCATCAAGCATTGATTGCATATGAACTGTAACTATGCCCTTCGTGTGAGCTGCGAAACTTAAACCAACACCTTCGACTGGAACCTTACCAGCATACCTGGGAATATTCAACAAAGTTAGAATAGATTCTGATATAAAGCTCACCTGGGAACCCGTATCACAGAGAGCTCGACATTCCTGCATTCCATTGCGACCACTGAGAAGCACCTTCGCTGTCGCCAAGAGAACAGTCCGGTCACCTTGCAGGAGAAATGATCGGACTTCACCAAACCGTCATTGTTGTCGAGGGTATACCTGAGGTGCAACACCTGGGGAGTTATTGGAACGGCTCACGAGGGGCTGATTGACTGACGTCGTTCCAGTTGTTTGTAATGCTGTAGCGTTTTCAGACTTGCGGCACAAAAGGGTATTGTGCTTTTGCTGACACTGCGAACAAACACCTGACGGACACTCTCGAATGCTATGGCCGGATCGTAGGCAGTTAAAACAAAGTTGCAGCTCCTTTACCTTGTTCCATCGTGCATCAACCGATAGAGTCTGGAAATGAGGGCATTTCACTAGGCGATGCGTGGCAGTGCACTGAGGACAAAAGCCGGGATTTTTCTGTGCTGAAGATGCGTGCGGACGCTGTGAGGCTGCAGCTATGTGCGTTCTTACTCTCCTTGATGTATTCCTCGTAGTTGAACTAGTAGCGGTTGCCGGCAATTCAGCAGGCAAATTGTGTGAGCGAAGTTCACTAAAATGAAGCAAGTCTTCTAGTTTTGGTATCTCGTTGGTCGTTAGACTCATGCCCCACTCGGTACGAGTTATAGTAGGTAACTTGGGTAATAAAATCGGCACCGCTATGGCGTCCCACTGCTCGACTGGTACCTTCATCACTGTAAGTGCGCGAAATGTGTTGCGTACGCAGTCAACAATGCTGTTCAAAGCCCTCTGCGTTTCGCCCGGTTGGTTGGGCAGATCCAGTAAACGTTGGACATGGGTTTGTGAAAGTATACGAGGATTATCAAAACGACGTTTAAGTTCTGTCCAAACCTCTTCATATCCGCCCGTATACAAACCTCCAATTAGTGGAACGCTGTCTGACTTAATATATTGGCGGAGTTTGCCAAGCTTGTATGTTGAATTCAGATCCACTCGATTATGGACCATAGTTTCAAACATATCTTTGAAAACTAACCAGTTCGCTGGTGAGCCATCGAAAATGGGTACCGACACCGGATCTAACCTCATGTCTGCAGCAAAATTGAACGACGGTGTTACCTGCACAGTTTTCCGTTCCTCTGACCTATGGCGTTTCAATCTTATACAAATGTTGTTGTAGATTTCCTCTGTTGCTGCAAAAAGTGCATCGTGTTCGTCGAGCTCCTCCGGTTGAGCTGCTGATACCAATGATAGATGGTTTTCTACGAACCGGTTGTAGTGTTGTAGCGATGTAGATAATAGTTGGTCGGCCTCGATGCTATCTGGACAATCCAACGCTTCGACCTGGCTCCAGATCCGCTGAAGCGATGTTCGCGAGGACAAGCGCAAATTTAAAGCCGCCATACTATGTGTATGTTAATCAAAAAACTAAACCGAAACCGCAGATACTTGTCCTCACAGGAGGCACCAAAAATGTTTAGGAACTGTACCGCCTAAACACTCAAAAAGAAAAATAGTGAATGATTCTGGTTGCTGGTTTATTTGACAAGGTTTCATTCTAAACTGAAACGTTAGTCTCTATAACTTTATTATATATCAATATGTAATACAAAATTGTTATTGTCGCATAACGGCTCACTAAATATGAGATTAGTATACAAGAAATCAATGCAATGCAATTCTTGTAGCTCTGCTATGTACATATGTACGTATGTTAAAGATGTATACCTTTGTATGGGCAAATAGCAAAAATAATGTGGTGAAGGCACGGTAAAATGGTATGATTTATGAGTACCGTAATGTCGGCTGATAAAATTAGCATACGAATAAGGTGACCAAGTTATCTTTGAACATCATATACCCAAATGCATAGTGAAACCAGCTTGACTATTAAACAGTATGTATGCAACAATAAAAATAAGATAGTGCAGGTTTCTTAACCAGGGCTACAGCATTGTTGAACTACGAATAGCTATTTACACTATGAAAATGTAGGTACGAGTGTGTAGTGTATAAAGTGAGAGAAAAAAAATGATCCAACAGTTCACCCTTTATTGGGCCGAAATCGAAACGAAATCTAACAGGAATACTTAAGTCTGGCTAAGTTTGTTCTGTTGGGGGTTCTTTTCTTTTCTCTTACTTTCCCTCGCAATATTTCAAATTATACAATTATTTATGTCTCCCCTTTTTTTTGATAATCGTTATAAACGCTATGTGTGAGAAAAATATGTAATTAAATGTACTTATGTATTGTAAATATACTACCTACAAAGTAAGAATTTGGTTGAATTTTTTTCTTTTTCATTTACATTCACAAAACATATTTTAAGACTATAAAGTTTGGATACAAATTTCGATATTTGGGGCTCTCTTACAAAATTTTTAATTTTGAATGTAACAAAATATCAATATGGTATAATGCGCATAGTATAATGATACTAATATGTAATATGTACTAAGAATAGTGGTTACAGAAGCAATAAGGATGATATTGCGATAGCAATATGTATTACGTGCACGTATATTACTTTCGTCTTGTTGTTCGAAAGATATTGCCCGCAATAGGGATTCATATGTATATATATATATATATATATATATATATCTATATATATATATATATATATATATATATATATATATATATATATATTGTATCTGTATGATATAAGGAAAAAAGTTGAAATCCTTTTAGCCAATTTGTGCATAATCGACGAATGGCTGCTGTCGCAAAAAAAATGTTTCTTTAAATTTATGGTTGTGCTCCAAAAATGGAACGCTAAAACTTTTCAAATGATACACACCGCTTTTCTTATGACTAAAAACTTATCGAGCTAACTTCAATCATTTTGAAGCCAGAAAAAATATCATTAAAATGAAAAAAAAAGGAAATGTATGCTCCTTGTTGTATAGCTAACAATTTCGAGTGTTCAATACTACAATTTGACAAAAAAAATCGACCCTTGTTAAATAGTTCAACCGAACTGCATAAAACCCTCTAAGTACCACTTAGAAGTTTCTTTAACTACCCTGCAAAAACGCTCTCGTTATTCCACGTCATTTGACTAGCTATTTTACAGTCATAGGTTATATTCATAGTCACATTTGCATGGGCGTGGGTAAGTTTTATGACCAAATTTTTTGTAGGGTAATTATTTTGAAGTTCATACATGGCTGGTACTTACATGGCCGCCAGAGTACGTACCGTGGGCCTCTGTCGGCGTGGTTACTGGTGATGTTGATTTTGCTGGTGAAGTTGACGCTGTTGTTGGTTGTGGTGCGCGGTCTTGGCCGCGCTGTGTTGGTACTGTTGGTGGTTGTTGCGCTCTGGTCCGAGGTGATCGAGTGAACCTGGTGGCAATAAAACTTCGTGTTGACTTTTACGACCTGTATGACTTGGGGCTAATTTTGGCGTTCGTTGTATTACGCTGCAGCGTACTGCTGGCTCTGGAGGCGGAGGTGGTGTCGGACGCTTTTCCAAAGGTGGCCGCGTACTTCGTAAACGTAGAGATGGGCGTTTATATTCGGATAACAAGGGTTCTCATCACCAATTAGTTTACTAGAACTTTCCTCACTAGGGGTGACTGTGAAACGCCGACCTACTTCAACTGGATATTCTATACGTGGAGCTTGTGTCACCACAAAACAACCGTTGTAAGGTTTATTACCACCCAAAATAGACGAGTAGAACGAGGTTTGTCGGAATGGACTATGTCGGTACTCTGTGCGTTTCGACTCTTCCTAGTTTTTGGACATTCACCTGTTTGTTCTTTTAGTAATTGGGTTAAGGAATCGCCCTACGATTCCTCGTTGCAGTCTTTAGCCCTTCAACAATACTCTCTTGAAAATGTGCACAGCACGCGAGGGTGTTTTGCGATGAGTTGAATATAGTTGGGGACGTGCAGTTGAGGTAAGCAATAGTGCTAATGAAGCAGTCTCTGAGCTTGACGCCTTTGGTGTTGAAGTTGTGTCCTAGATGTTATACGATCCTTTTGTATGGTCGCAGGGCCGCCAAAATTTAGGCTGAAGCAAATCACAAATCTTCACGTTGGTATAACGCCTTATAGGACTAGTTTTGCGACAACCCCTTTTGGTTTTATAAAAATTTCCGATTAACTGCGGAAGCAAAAATCTAATTCTTGCCTTTTTTCCCAGCCGGAAAACTCGTGGCTACCTTTTCTTTCCTTTTTTAAAACTTTCTTACTCTTTTTTGGTGTTTCTACGGCCGGAAACTCGTGGCTTTTTTCGCTAGTGATCGCCGGTCTTTCTTTCTTGTTTTTCGATACTTTTGTATTGCAACTTTCGCCCCATCACCAGTCACTAGGTGTGTTCGCACGAAAACGCTCCCAAGTGGACCGTAACCGTAGACCATAACAGCAGACCGTAACAAGCTTGTTCTCTGAGAAGATTCAAGAAGAAAGCAAAGCCACCATGATGGAGTAAGGAGCTGGGTCTTCTTAGAGGGCAGGTAAAAGAGATTTAGCAGGAAAAAATTGCGGAAAGCGAGGAGTGCTGGGACGAATACTGATATCTATTGAGGATCTATAAACATGAAACCAACAGGTCAAAGTGGGTGCCATTGCAGAATTTCGTAGAATGTTCCAGCAAAACGGCGAGACTGAGGAAAGTCCAACTAAGAAAGATACAGTCCAGGACTGATAGAAAAGGACGACGGAGTATGGTCACACAGTAATGAAGAGACCCTTGAGGTTTTACTTAACACACACTTTCCATCATGAGATGATATGGAAAAGTTAGTAACCACGTCTAATTGGATGGAACGATTATAGAATGGCTAAGAATAATCTTTGAGGGTTGCATTAAACTGAATCACGTTCCTCAATCTTGGAAAACGGCTCGAGAAGTCTTCATCCCAAAGCGGGAAAATCTAGACATCAGCACCCGAAAAAACCCTAGAGGGATTGATAGATGTGTATATTAAATCAAATATGAACGAGGAATTACTCTCTTCAGCACAATATTCGTACACCAAAGGCAATTCAGTCGATACTGCATTGCATAGGGTGATTATGAATATAGAGAAGGCCTTGGAACATCAGGAATATCCCCTAGGTGTTTTTCTGGACATTGCCGGAGCTTCCAATAATGTCTCGAAAAGAGCAATCATGGACAGTCTCAATTGGATTGAAGTTCATCCAGCTTAACCAATTTGTATCAACTCCACATAAGCTGCAGAATGATCAGATCGCCAGTGGGCAACAAAACCTGTAAACAGAGGAATGCCGCCGGATGGGATTCTATTACCAATGCTGTGCACGCTGGTTATAAACCAATTCCTTAGGCGGTTCGACAGAGGACGTGTCAAACTTACGGTATATACAGATGACGTTTCAGTCATCATAAGAGGCATATGCCTAATAAAAATCAGCTCACTGATTGATCAGGCATTTCGAGATGTACGTGTATGGTATCTGGAGACGGGTAAACCGCTTATGAGGAAATCAATCTAGTATTATTTAATAGGAAATATAAGGTCCCTAATTGGACAAAGCTTAAGCTTCCCTCGTGAAAATTCCATGTGAAAGAGAGAGCGAAGAAAGCCTCCGCGGCATAGTATTCATCCAAGAAGGTGCTAGGGGCCTACCTCCCAAGTTATCTCATTAGGTATTTACGGAAATCGTTAAACCCATACTTTATTATGGGGCTTTACTATGGGGTCTTGGTTGACGGTCAAACCAAAAAGTATGTACACCAACTTGAGGGGGCACGCAGAGTATCAATGATTAGCATAACGGGAGCCGTAAAACCTACCTCGTCAGCCGCAGACTAATGGCCAAAAACACTGCATTAGCAACTGCAGCAAGGCCTATATTGCAGTATAACGACAACTTATATCGGGCAAACGGAATATATGGCCCCGTGCCTGAGATTCGGAAGAGATCTTACGGCCACAATTGAGCCGGAGAGTTGGTGCCAGTGTACAGAAATGGCATACATGTGTATACGGATTTTTACAAATTAATGGAAGGGGTCGGGTCTGCTATTTACTGTGTCGATAAAAAAGTAAGTAAATCCTACAGGCTGCCAGTTTACTGCACCGTCTTTCAGGTGGAGATTATTGCCGTGAAGAAACCTGCAGACATTTGGTAGGAAGGCTGTACAAAGCCTACGACATTAGACTCACAAAGTGGCTCATATCTCTGAAGAGAGAAAACTTATGGTTTACGATGAGCATACTAACTGGACACTGGCTTCTGGCGTCACGTGCTTATAAATTTAGCCTCGTTAGTAACAGCAGGTGTAGGAAGTGCGAGCTGAAAGAAGAAACACTCACTCAGTCAATGTTAGGCCACTTCAACCTAACCCAAGGCCCAAGTCGACACCATTTTCCAATTTAATGTTAGCACTTTAGTATTTTGTGCTTAATTGTAAGATTGGAAAAAAATATTTCAACACATAAGACCTAAGCGATTTACATATTGGAGTCTTTATGAAAACTGTGATGAACCAAATTCATATCCGCTGTAAGTTATCAAAATACATTTGGGTTTACTTTACGGCTAAACGTCATAATAGAAAAGTCAGATAATTTTCACATCTTATCGTCATTAATAATTTGCGCTTAGCCCCTGTTCCTGACGCCAATTGAGGGCACTAGCAAAATTATAGTCTTCCTCCACCTGCCCGTCCGATCTCATTGGAGGTCTCCCCTCTTTCCGCTTCCGAATACGGGTGAAGATAGGAATACTTTCTGAGTAGGAGCGTCTTCTTCCATTATCGTGTCATTATCTAACCAGCGAAGCCATTGTCCGTTGATTCGACGCACTATGCTCGTGTCTTGTTAAGCTCAGACAGTTTTTTCTCTGATGTGTTGCGAGTTGTTTTATTGGACAGTTTCTACTGAGGGCACAGGGCTCTCGTTCGTTCGCCGTAAATAGGACTCATTTCCCCTTTTTCAGTTCTAATGCCTACACCTCTCACCTGACCATCGGTACCATGAAGATTGCTCACGCGTCCTATCCGCTACTCGTAGAGTTGAAAGTTCTCTTTTTTGTGACCACAAGGTAACCTTTCTGTTTGTTTTCGGAAGCTTCCATTTGTGTCTTTTCTACACTTACAAAATATATTCTCCTTTACATCGCTGACAAAATTTGTGAAGAATTGCCACGTGTTTATAACGGTGGAAGTGGACTGGTATGAGTGGTTCCTGGTCCGATGGGTCATCCGATGATGGACTCAATGACTATGAATCTAGGCAAGCTTCTATCCGACACAATAGCGTTTGGAACTCTTCAAAAGAAAACTTGTGTGGGAAGTCAATCTTTTTTAAAATTCTTCACTCCCTCCTCCCACAGACCCCCGTATGCGAAGAGTCGTCCCAATGAATGGTATAATATCTCGCGATCATTTGGTAAAGGCTTTAAAGTCTGATTGTAGAGACCGCGAAGGTCCGAAAAAGGTGGTGCCGTTGTCGAAGTAAATATTTATTGTACATCTTCGTCAGGCAATAAAACGTCAAAGACTGCAAGGAAGGATGGGGAGCTTAGGTCTCTGGTGGCCTCCAAAACAATCCTTTGGGTTGTGAATCATACGAAGAGGCAGACGTAACCCTTCGAAAGTCGATACACCCTTTATCTATAACTCCTTAGATGAAAACACCCGGCAAAATCTAGACCTCGCGAAGATAGTGGGAAGTTTACCCTTGTGTTAAGCTTGTTGTTGCCCTCTTCTCCTCCACGGATGTTGTTTAGGCAGGATGCCTAACTTTTCCGCATCTGATTGCGACCCCCCAATGCAACTCTGAAAATCGATACTTGATACTCGACTTAATTTATAACCACCCATACCATCATCGCCACATGAATGTGCGTGCCTTTCCCCTCCGAAACGGAGGATTTTGCGGGTCAACGGTTGTAGCTTTCTATACAACCGGCCTCTTGGATTCTAACAGCCAACGCGTACACATCTGCCGCCAGGGATCTCTGCCGTTTTTCCTGCAAATACACTCAGGTAGTAATGTACCCAATTTATTTCTATATTTATTCTATAAAGTTCACCCATTATAACGAGAAATTCTCGTCTTCTCTTATTTATTTGCAAATATACCCATTCCCATTGATATCGACCCCGGTGCGCCCACCGACTCAGGAGCAGACGCACCCCGGCCGAACATTTGGTACTTCTTCACCAGGAATTTGGAATACAGTACCTATTACAGTCCACAAATCACATAACAGCAACAAAAGTTATCCGAAAAGTCATTTGCCCATCAACAGCTATACCACAAAATTTGGAAGGTTATATTAATCTCTTCACATCAGGGTCAAGACACTAAACAGGCTAAGCCCAGCGGAAACCACTGCAGCACCACAAGCTGTCACATCATCTCATCAGCACCATACAAATCACCAAAAAGTTCAAAGTAAGTGCAATATTTCTTGCTACATTTTTTTTGGTTAAAATAATAAATAAATAGTGCGAAAAATCAATTTAAAGTGCTATACGTGATTGTAATTAACCGCGAAAAGTGTGAAAAAACTGTGTAGTGCCAAAAAGAAAATAAGTGCAAACGCGGATTCATTAACGTTGTTAAGATTCCTTGTGACTATCTGGCCTGTCCCCCGACCAGCGGTAAGGCTCTCTGGACACAGCACAAGAAAGAGGTGCACATAACCTCACTTTCACTAAAATTTCACGCCATTCGGTTGCGGCAAATTTCAATTTCCTGTTTGCATCACTATTATTTTTTCACTAGTTTTTCTCATCAATTTTTATTACACAGTTTTTCTTTGTCTTTGTTGCACAAATTTTATCACACGTTTGCACACTTTTCGTCGAGATTCATATCAGTGCGCGCACTTATTTATAATAAAGTTGAACGTTTGAGTGGCGAGTGGCCCCCTTTATTTCCGTCAAAGACACTGTTGTTGTTTTTCCCTTCTCCCTGCTTTTTCGGTAGGAAATCAGCTGCAGCGACAGAAAAAATTAACAAATTAAAAGTAATAAATCAATTTTGCGTAATTTTAATAGTTGTTGGTTGGGTGACTCGCTCAGGTTTTCAAGTTTTATATCCCTTGGTTAATTCGCTCTCCACTTTTCAACCATGAATATGGAGTCTTACATTAGATTGGCCGATCCAATAATCGAATTCTAGGCCGATTTTAATGACATATATGCCGCTCTGCACACAGTACACACTCTTGCAATTCAGCAAAATGAGTTGCAAGCTAAGTGGGAAAAAGCAGAGACCACCCTCGAAGAGTTACTTGACTCTGACACGCTTAACGCAAAAAAAATTGCAGCGGTCAAGATCAAGCATAAAGGGGCAAATGCCGTATTATTGAGATGCATGTCGAACATGGCTGAAATTCAAACTAAATTGAAGGAGGAAAAAGAGAGGGCAGTTCGACCTGAGGGAGAACGCGCGCGCGAACATAGTATCCGCCTGCCAGCTTGCGATACTGAGATATTCAAGGGCGACTACCTACCTTGGCCAACGTTTCGTGACCTGTTCACGGCCATCTATAAAAATAACAGGCGCTTAAGACCGGTAGAAAAGTTGTTCCACCTTGTTCCACAAAACCCAAAGTGAGGCAAAGGACATTGTCAAGAAATGTCCTTTGAGAAATGAAGGCTTCGAAACAGCCTGGAAAAACCTATGTGAGAGATACGAGAATAAACGGATTCTCGTAAACTCACAACTACAAATTTTGTTTAATCTAAAAAAGATAGATAGCGAGAGCGGCAGCTCAATCAAAACCTTACAGCGCGACATAAATAATTGTTTAGCATCCTTAAAAACCCATCAGATTGATGTTTCAAATTGGGATGCGATTATTACTTATTTATGTTCGACAAAATTACCTGAAACTACGTTGGCTCTATGGGAGCAGAGCATTAACCACAAAACGGACATATCCAAGTGGGAGAATATGGAAAAATTCTTGTCAAATCGTTTTCAGACACTTGAAACCGTGTCTTATTTTACAGGGAATGCCACTTCGAAAGTGCAAAAATCAAACGCGTCGCGACAATCGACAGATACCCCTACGAAAAGACTTGGTGCTTTTCAAACAAAATTATCCAAGCAAACAACAAAATCAATCTGTAAAATGTGCAAATCTACGGAGCACAGATTACGCAACTGTTCACGCTTTTGCGATCTAACCCCGGTAGAAAGGATTAAATTCGTTAAATCCACAAATGGCTGCCTTAACTGTTTATCCCCAGGACACACAGTGACGAGGTGCACCAGTTCGTACAACTGTTCTAAATGCCAGTCTCGTCACCACATGCTCCTGCATGCGGACACTTTTCAGCAACCGGCGGTGCGCAATCCTTTCAAAGATGCGGATAATACCCCATCAACTTCGGCACAGGCACGGAAAAGACAGGAGACGGGAGAACCACCTTCCTCTATGAACCAGAATGTCAAATCCTGCCATGCCAATTCCAGCACAGGTGTGCTATTAGGAACTGCTTGCGTACATATTCACCATAATGGTACCGACTTCTCCGCGCTGGCATTAGTTGATTCTGGGTCTGAATGTTCCTTTATAACTGAAAGACTGAAACGCAGAATCAATTTGCCAGCGAGGAAAAAGCATGCCCAGGCTTCAGGCATCACAAATGCGGTGTCAGCTCAGGTGAAAGAAGCATCCAACATCGAATTACGTTCACCAGTGGATCCCTGCTTCAGCCTGACTACACCCGTACTAGTTCTAGCGAAACTCACTGGGAATCTTCCATCCTGCCATATCAACGCAATGAATATGCAGGCATTCCCAGACTTGGTTTTGGCAGACGAAGACGTAGACCTTATACTTGGTGGAGACATATATCCCCAAATCATCTTAAGTGGCCTTAAGAAAAACGTGCTTAATACACAGCTGGCCCAAGAGACAGTGTTCGGTTGGATACTAACCGGTCGTATCGAAGCACCGAATCCAACGAAGAGGATCATGTCCTTCTATAACGAGGTTGCGTTAGACAATCAACTGAAAGCTTTCTGGGAGGTAGAAAATGTGTCTAAATATAAAATATTGAATGATGAAGAGAGGTATTGCGAAAAATTATTTAAAGAAACAACGAAACGTGATGAAGATGGAAGATACACCGTATCACTACCATTCAAGCAGGATTACCCTAATAACATTAATTTAGGACCGTCCCTGAAACGCACAATTCTTCCGAAATGAGGGGCGGCTAATAAAAAACCAAGATTTAGGGAAATAGTATGTTCGAGTGTTATCAGAACATGAAACGCTCGGACATATGAGAAAAGCAAAAAAGAATATCCCAGCCGACGATTCGGATAATTACTTCCTGCCCCACCACGCCGTTATTAAAGCAGAAAGTACCACTACAAAGGTACGCGTAGTATTTAATGCCTCGAGCCCTACGGCCAACGGTAATAGCTTAAACGATATCCTCCTCCCAGGCCCAGTTATACGAGCCGATCTACCCATCCATATCTTACGATGGAGACTATACCGTTTCGTCTTCAATAGCGACATCGAAAAGATGTATTGACATATTTGGGTGAACGAAAATCACACCAAATTCCAACGTATTGTGCATCGCACTTCCCCGAATGACCCTATTAGTCTTTACGAATTAAAGACGGTTACCTTCGGAGTGAACTGCGCTCCATATCTCGCGATAAGAACGCTCCTACAACTAGCAGACGACGTCTCAAGTTCACACCCTACAGCGGCTAGCATACTGCGAGAATACATGTGTGTAGATGATGTGTTAGCGGTTGGACATACGATCACATCGACCATTAAAGCCAGAGATGAGATTCGTCAAGTCCTACACTCAGCGGGCTTTCCACTTCGCAAATGGACATCCAATTCAGAGGACATTCTAAGGGACATCCCCAAAGCAGACCTGCTCAGTGAAAACTTCCTGGCATTCGAAGATACCAGTTCAGTCAAAGCATTAGGCATTCGATGGAATGCCCACTCAGACCTCTTCTATTTTAAAGCAGGAATGCTGGGCAATCCCGAAAACAATACGAAGAGAGCGATATTATCGGCACTCGCCAAACTTTTCGATCCATTAGGGTGGCTGGCACCAATGGTCATTGTGGCAAAAATACTCATGCAAAGTATTTGGTTAGAAGGCACCGCTTGGGACGAACCAGTACCTACCAGTACGCTAGAACGATGGAAAACCTTCACCGACCAATACCATGAAATCGATAAGATCAGTATACCTAGATGGGTCAACTTTTCACCAGGAACCGACACCGAGATCCATGGATTTTGTGACGCGTCCGAGAAGGCTTATGCAGCAGCCGTTTACATGCGCGTCAAAACGGATGATAATGTCTGCACAAACCTGCTTCTAGCCAAAACACGAGTAGCCCCAGTGAAAGCTCTTTCTCTTCCGCGTTTGGAAATTTGCGGAGCCGTGCTGTTAGCGGAAATCACCGAATCAATTTTCAGGAATCTTAAACTGGGACCAGTAAGAGTTCACTTTTGGACGGATTCAACTATCGTCCTCGCGTGGATAAGGAAATCGCCTTGTTCCTGGTCCACTTTCGTCGCACATCGGATCACCAAGATCATCGACATGGTCGGAAATAAGGACTGGTTGCACTTAAATTCAGAATCAAACCTAGCAGATTTAGGTAGCAGAGGATTGCCTGCGTCCGAATTGGTCAACAATTCGTTGTGTGGCAGGGATCTTCTTGGCTGCAAGAAGATACTTCCCAATGGCCAGCACAAGAAAGCGACTACATCACCTCCGTAGAGGAAAAGAGGGCGAAGGCCTGCGCAACAACAACCGTAAATACTACCGATATTCTTCAACGCTCTTCCGACCTACCTAGGGCTTTGCGGGTGTTATCATTCGTTATGAGGTTCTACCGAAGAACTCACCCCAAAACAAAAAAATCATTTCAGGTCAAGCCACCTTTAATCTCCCCTGATGAGATCAAATCAGTAACTCAACTTGTCATTAAAATCTATCAGAAACAACATTATAGTTCAGAATATATTGATCTAAAGGCCGGAAAACCAATTGCAGGGAAAAGTGCAATACTCTCACTTAATCCCTACTTAGACCAAGATGACATCATTCGGATAGGAGGGCGACTCGGGCGTTACAGGACTTAGCTTTTAATGAACGCCACCCAATCCTTCTCCCATACAACTGCAGGTTATCTCGTCTGACAGTCCTAATGTTTCATCAACAAAGTCTGCATGGGGAAAACCAACTCATGTTACGTCTGATACGCACACAATACTGGATACCTAATGTAAAAACCATGATTAGGGCAGTCATTCACAATTGCGAGGTTTGCACTATATACCGAAAGCGTGCTCAGACCCAACTTATGGGTATTCTCCCTCGCGAACGCACGACATTCAGCCGTGCATTCACGAATACTGGAGTCGACTTTGCCGAACCCTTCGACATTAGAAGTTACCGCGGCAGAGGGTGTCGCCTATCCAAAGGCTATGTTTGCCTTTTCGTGTATTTTTCCACACAAGCAATTCATCTGGAGGCCACTACTGAGCTCAGCACACCATCATTTCTTGTGGCATATGCCCGTTTCATATCTAGGCGCGGATGCCCAAAAAATATGTACTCCGACAACGGTACGAACTTTGTCGGAGCGTCACGATCCTTACGATCAGAATTCAAGACTTTCATTTCACAAGCCCGAGACAATGCTGTCTCGAAGTACAGCCACCAGTCACTCACTTGGCATTTCATCCCTGCAGGCGCTCCCCATATGGGAAGCTGTGGGAGGCTGGAGTGAAAAGCTTCAAAAGCCACTTCAAAAAGATAGCCTCACCACACAAATTCACCTTCGAGGAATTCCATACACTCTTGTGCTGCATCGAGGCATGCCTGAACTCGCGGCCACTCAGCCCGGCATCCAATGACCAAACGGATATAGAGCCGCTTACCCCAGGCCATTTCCTCACTGGCAGCCACCTACTGGCTTCGCCAGAAGCAGATGCTAGTGAGAGCTCTGCCTAGATGATCAATCGGTGGCAGAAACTCAAAGCCCTCCATCACACCTTCTGCAAACGAAGGAAGGTGGAATATCTATCCGAACTTCAAAAGCGTGTAAAGTGGAAGCATCCTAAACAAAATATAAAAGTGGGAGATAAGTTGTCCTCTTTGAGGAATGGAGGTTAGGTCGAGTTGTCAACGTGCACCCCGGCGAAGATGACCGAGTACGCGTAGTCGACCTCAAAACCGAGAAGGGTCCAGTCAGACGACCTTTGGTCAAACTGATCCTTCTTCCACCGGAAGAGACGGATTGCGAGAAGGCGACGAGCTGCTCCTAACAATCCCTGCGTTCCTCCACATCCCTACTTCCAAAAAAAAAAAAAAAATCAAACCCAGCTCTCGTTCACCCGGAACGAGGCCAACCAACAATCCTAATGCAGATCGCCCATCTACCACCAAACACTTATTTTTTAATTTTTACAGAAACAACCCCAACTCACTCGTTATCCCAGAACGAGGATACCAGAACGCTAACGCAGATTCACTGTCTGCCAGAGAACATAAATACACTCGGCCAAAAGCACGAGACCAACAGGATTTTTTACTGACTGAGTAGGGACAGCCATATACTAAATATGGGTTGACATCGTTTTACAGAGCTTTGCTTAGTGGAGTCCAGGAGTCGGTCACAAGAGGGTTTAGGAAAAGTACGGAAACCATGGAAGCGTGGACTTTCGTAAACCTATGAACATACGAAACCTAAGCCACATCAAATTCATCGCTCGACGTCAAAAAAATTATTTCATTAATAAATGGAGATACCATAACGAAATGCACTCATTGAGCATGCTGATGCGTTCCGTATGTTCGGAACATTAATCTCTCGAACACTTCCACGAAGACTTAAGCGGACAAAAGCTTTCCGAAATTTCTGACAAAAAGGGCGAATACGCCCTGTTTAGCAGGATCGCACAAAAGTTGGATTCTTCTGTCCAAGTTAAGGTAGGAATATAAAGTTGTCAGACAACAAGCCATTTTCTCTATTTTTTTGTTTTTTGTCAGGGTATGTCACAGGGCCGCCCTATATTAGAGTTAGATTGAAGAACGCTTCATCTCAAAATGCTTTTCATTAACCCCCTCTTGTGACCAAATGCCTTGAACTTATGCTCATATAGGGAGTTTAGGCAACAAATATTGGGATGGTGCAGCATTCTTCAAACAAGTTCTGAAAGAATGACCAACCCAACATAACTTTATCAACTCACTGAATATTTAGTAGAAGATGAATTATTTCCCCAAAAACTTGTGGCATTGACAAATTTAATAGCACTACTAATATCCTACTAAAGATACTTGTCTACTACAATTTCACTAAGGTGATTGAATTAGTCCCCGTTTCCCTTACTTAGTCAAAGGAACCCGTCCAGATTTCTCAGTTGGGAGTGTCAAAGATCTGTCATTATTGACGAACAAACCTCTAGTAACTGACTCGAATCAATAACATTTCGGAACTTATATCAAACAGCTTAAGTGTAAACTTATTCAATCAAACTCACCCACTCACTGAGACAGGTGAAGCTGCATCCATCCCTGTTGAAAATGGCCCTTTGTCGCCTTTCGTTAAATTCCATTTGATGGAACTGAATTAAATTTTCTCGGTACTCATTGGCGCATTTAATTTTCTGTGCTTGTTGTCCAAGTTGCATTGAAATCTTCGTTGGCAATCGTTGCGGCTAAAAATAGAAGTTTTTGCATAAATGCGTAACGTGTTATATTGAAAATACAACCTGCATTATGTTGATTTTTGTTTTACTGTGAATAACGACACTATCCCTGCTTTTATTCATTTTCGCTTTAATTACTTCATTGGGAAGTTCATTTAAGATATTTAATGCTAAATCAAATCCCCACTGTATACGTTGCTGCAAACTTTGTAATGTAAGATGTTCCACGGCTTAGTCAGTATGGCTTAAGGTGCAAAGAAGGCCAAACAAATTTGCGTTTCCTGGGAGTCGACGTTCCAAAAAAAATCAAAACCCATTCTCTCGGACTTTGCCAGATTCAACGCTAACGAAAAATCGTCTTCCTGTCAAGGTCTTCCCATCCACACATACGATACTACTCAGCACGTTACTATTTATTACTCTTGAGGGCCTTTATAACTCATTAATTTTTTTTTTGCAACAATTCGCCACGCACAATTTCTAGTATGATTTTGTGACGGAAGTACTCCATATGTTGCTGCGAAAATGTTATCTCACGATTTCTTGTTATATACTCAGCAAACATACAACTAAATACACCTCTTTGCTCGGTTTCCGGCCATTCTCCTACCAACTTCTTTAAGTACTTCAAAAACTTCAAACTTCGATTTAATGCGAATTTCACATAATGTCTCGGCTCATGCATATCGATGCGCTCCCTTATGCCTGTAATATTGGTATAAGCCGGCAATGTCAGCTTCAAATAGCCATGGAAGTAATTAGCCGCCATACTTGAGACTGAATCGAAGCCATGATTGGCTCGTATAAAGGGTACATTGACGCAGTGGTATAACCATAAATTTGGCATGTATGCCAAATAATGAAGAGGTGGAAATAAATGTAAGCTTCGACTAATGCGCGCACGGTATATAGAAATACCTATAATACAAAAGAATAGAACCCTTGAAGGAACATTGTAGCAGTATGCGCGGCATAATATGGTCCATAAACGATTTTCAGGAGAATAGTGACTTTTGTACTTGAAATATTCGACGAGTGTTTTAAAAATTCGTTGGATGATGTCGGCTATATATATATGTTGAACATTATGTGCACGTTGACATCTATATAATCGCCAAACGCATCCATTTTTCGTTTTTGTTTTTTTTCGATTCAGTTTGTATTTATTACGTGTATCAAAATTTTCATCATTGCTCATATCCCTTCCAATTTATAGGCATGCAGGGCTAGACTTAAGGCGCCGTTTAATTCACTACTCTTATTAAGGGCAGGTTGTATATATGAAACATTGTCCAAATGAGGAATTATAAACAAACAACTACATGCACCGGCACAGGAATTATATCTTTGGAGAATATATCTAATTTGCGTATCCAACGTTTCACGCCACTATGACCAGCCAGAAGTAAACGGGGTGTAAAGAAGGTATTCATTGCGTACACATTGGGGAGACCATGTGTTTCAAGCTTGGTCTCACCGCGTTCAGTGATTAGTTTCAATATAAAAATTGATGATTTCAACATTAAGCCCATTGTTGCCCAGTAGCGTGTGTATGTCACGACGGGTTATGTTCAAATTAAATTTCGAAACAAGAACTTCATAGAGCGGTCCCATATTGGAACTCAGTTTTGCACTTATTCAATTCCTGCAACAAAGTAGAAAATTTTCGTGCCATTTCTTCATTCATTTTATCATACTCATCTAAACGATTTGCATATTCGCCTAATAATTTTTGTTGCTCTGCAATTTGGTTGCCTTGCTCAGATGATTTTCGTTTACAGTTTCGCAATTCATTACGCAATACAGATAATTGATTGTTGTAAATTTTCATACCCTGCTTAATTTTGCGTATACCCTTGCGCAATACCATATTGCTTTGGGGTGGTGAAGACGAGGCGCTGTCAGCATGATCGACGGAGGTTACCAAAGCAGGTCTTTTTGTTGTGGTGGGCAATTTAAAAAAGTCCTTATTAAAATAAGCAATTAGTTTGTTCAATGCGATCTCTGAAGTATTCCATGGCCATTGTGGAGAGATCAAATAATTCATCGGTAACGCGACAAGGCCGTTCTAGGCGGCGTGACGGACTTATTCCTGCTGAGGTATGCCCAGTCCGTCCAGGGTTCCTATATTTGGTGGGGAACCTATTCCGCTTGAAATAAATAAGCAAAGAGGTTTCGGAAAACGTTATAATATTTATTCAAAAAAAAGATCGATGTCCTTAATGGCTACTCCTACTCTCTGTCTCTGTTTAAATAAGAGTAGCGGAGGTAGAACCCCTCTGCTAAGCTCTTCGTCAGTTGGAGTAGAAACCTCCTACTGAATATAAAATAACCACGAAATGAAGTAGAAACCTTCAGGTCGTGCTGATCAGTGGTAGAAGACCACTGACTCGTATGCCTACCTCCTAGCTTCTGATCTTACAAGCTAATTTGCCGCCCTTATATATGATTTTGTACGCCGGCGGACGGTTATTTCCTAAAAACAATTCATTGGTAATAATTCCTCCGTTATAAAATTATGTGGGACTGCGCGCAGGCAGTCTGTAACTTTACAATAACAATTTTAACAATTATAAAAGGTGGGAATGCAAAAATCGAATTCTAGTTTAACGCTACTTTCGCTGTGTTCTATTAGTGCATACATACGCTTACATGCTAACATGCGTTTTCCCTCTTTCCAGTATCATACATGTGGTTGTACCTCTGTATATATACATATATGCATATTTTCGATCATGTATGACAATCCGCTATCCCGGCATTTCATATCCCAATTTTCGGGAGCCCTAATATACGTATGCCTGCCGTGTTTTCCAGTCTTTGCTTTACTTATCGAATTCGATCATTTGTGTTTATGCGTATGTTCGCTGTCACTTGGTTTTGATGGTGCGTTGGCCTCGTTTGATGCTTTCGGCTTCTGCTTAGGGCGTGCGTTGGTGTGTCGTATGCTTGTACGTAAGTATGTGGAGAAAAGTCCCAACTAGTAGCGGCGCTTAGTTTGGCGACTTTTACTGTTGGTCTTCGTTTATCCAAATTATTATGCATGTTGTATTTGTAGCTGAGTGCATTGGATGCGCCAAGGGTTGGTTGACGGGCACAATTTTATGGTTTGTGCATTTCCACTTTCCTTCCAAATGTTTGAGTGTATGTTAGGGTGACCTATATTTGAAATTTATGTGGGCGAAAAATGTAAATATTTTGCTTGCGTGCAAAAGTGCGCAAGTCTGGTTTGTCCTTCAATTTAGTAAATAATAATTCAATATGCAACTGCATGTATGTGTTTTGACGTGCAATTCATAAAGATATAATTCATGTCATAAAAATGTATAAATGTTAAATTCAGAGTTAGATTCAATTCTTGTATAACATGTATGTCAGAAAAATTGAAAAATAGGTATATGTTGTGAGGGTACAAAACCCTCGGTTTTGGGGTCCTCACATCGGGGTGTATTTCTTACATAATTCAAAATATTATAAACTTCATCTAAAATTGTCCTGGAAAGAAATAACTGTGACCACATTCGTTATGTTTACCAAATGTCATTTGCAGCAACTACAAACGCATATAGCAGGTTTCAATTATATCACATTCACAAGCCAATGAATGATTGCGACGCGCAGATTCACGACGTGGCATATTCGCTTTAATTGCATGAAAACGATTATATGTTTGCGTAATAAGACGTTGGCGGCCACCGTGGTGTGATGGTAGCGTGCTCCGCCTATCACACCGTATGCCCTGGGTTCAACTCCCGGGCAAAGCAACATCAAAATTTTAGAAATAAGATTTTTCAATTAGAAGAAAATTTTTCTAAGCGGGGTCGCCCCTCGGCAGTGTCTGGCAAGCGCTCCGATTGTATTTCTGCCATGAACAGCTCTCAGTGAAAACTCATCTGCCTCGCAGATGCCGTTCGGAGTCGGCATAAAACATGTAGGTCCCGTCCGGCCAATTTGTAGGGAAAAATCAAGAGGAGCACGACGCAAGTTGGAAGAGAAGCTCGGCCTTAGATCTCTTCGGAGGTTATCGCGCCTTACGTTTATTTTTTTTTATGTTAGGATAGATAACTTAAGTGCATATGCGAAGCATATTATTAAATACAATTTTTACCAAGATGAAATGCGTTATTTACGTTCACCTTACATAAATTTGCAGATTGGCGATGCGTTCTCCGCGACACGTTCTCTCTGCACGTACCATTATGCTAAATGTAACATGCAACCCTGTCGTGTATTTATTGGTCAGCTGATAGCTGGTATGGTGAGTTTGTGGCGTGCGAACATCCTAACATACGTTTTGTAATAAAACACCTCCGCTTCACCCAACCAACCTCACGGCCGCTCGCCGCGGTACATCCATAAAATACCACAGATGCCTTGAGAGGGACACGATACATTAGACGCTGGAACGGAGACCTCGGCCTCTTCGTCCAGCCCAGAAAAACCTAAACAAAAAATGGGAGTCCGGAACGGAGACTTCGACCTCTTCGTCCAACTAAACAAAAATAATGCGAATCTGGAACCGAGACCTCGGCCTCTCCGTCCAACAAAAAGAGAAAAAAAAATTTTGCCAGTCTGGAACGGAGATCTCGGCCTCTTCGTCCAGCACTATTGACCTTCTACATCATATCGCTTTATGGATTCTATATATATCTATGAATTATGTATAATCAAAGGCAAGAAATATTCACTTTCCTCCCCTTCTAATGTTTATTTTCATCCTAGCTTAGGTGGCATGCTAAGCAAGTCGGAAAGGATTCCCGGCCATTTTGCGTCGCAGACGAACTCCTCATCTAGATTAAGTTTAGTGTGTAAGTTTTATATTCATTTTTCTCGTTTCAGCGGAGGTCATTGGCGGAAAACGATGTTGCGTATCGCAAGGGGGCTGGCATGTTTAGGAAGGATGCCTTACTTTTCCGCATCTGATAGCGATCCCCCCAATGCAACTCTGCAAATCGATACTCGATACCCGACTTAATTTATAACCACCCACACCATCACCGCCACATGCATGTGCATGCAAGTACATGCACGTGTATGTGTGCTTTTTGTCAGCACTCATGCATATGCAGGTCGGGGTTGATGTGTGGGTGCCTTTCCCCTCCAAAACGGAGGATTTTGCGGGTCAACGGTTGTAGCTTTCTACACAACCGGTCTCTTGGATTCTAACAGTCAACGCGTACATATCTGCTGCCAGCGATCTCTGCCGTTTTTCCTGCAAATACACTCAGGTTATATTGTACCCAATTTATTTCTATATTTATTCATATACCCATAGAGAGCATCGATCAGAACGGACGTGTTATGTGTTGCTCTGTGCTTTTGCTAAAATTTAGTGGTAAATGCAAAGATATATCTCATAAATTGCTATTAAACATAAACTAAAAAGTCAATTATTGAAATTGGATATTTAAACTTATAAATTATTGAGACAGTGACTCTTAAAATAAAAAAAATAAAAATAAATAAAATTTTAATATTGCCTCAGCTAGAGTGTAAAGATTGCACAGCAAAAATACTGCAAGTGGAAGATATGCTAACATGCAGTGGGGGCTGTGATAATGTTTTTTGTGTGAAGTGCAGCAATTTAAAAAGAGCAGAATTAAAATTTCTAAATGAAAATTTAAATATTAAATGGTATTGTAACCAGTGTAGCTTATCAAACGTAAATACAAAATTTATTGAAATAAAACATTCTATTGAAAAAAGTGAATCAAAAAACTTAAAAAGATCAGATGTTAAAGAAATAGTGGAGGATGCAATAACGAATAAAATGCAAAAAATGAAAAATGACTTTACAGTTGAAATAAATGCAGTAATAGAACAAATATTTAGTGAAAGATGCAAAATATTGAAACAGGAGCTCATAAGTGAGATACATAAGAGTCTGAACAGCAGCTGCGATAAATTAAGTGAAATGCGGGCTGAAAAGAAAAAATAAATGCAAAATCATCATATGCAGAAATGGCAAAAAGAAACGCAAACAAAATAGTTATTAAACCTATAAACAACAAAAATACAAAAGAAACTAAGAAAGCACTAAAAAAAGTAATCGAACCAACCGAAGGTCTTATCACGACTGTTACTAATATAAATAAAGGTGCGATAATAGTTGAGTGCAAAAACAGTGAAGCAGTAGAAGAAGTACAAAAGAAAGTAAACAAAGAAATTGGTCAAGAATATGCTACGGAAAAATTGAGAGAAACGAAAAAGCGGAGATCGTTAAAAATAGTGGGGCTCTCAACAAAATTAAATGATGAGAGAATTATTGAGCGTGTAAAAAAACAGAACGATATTGAAGATAATAAAGAGTTAAAAATTATTAAGGTTTATGAAGATCGCAATAAAAGAGAAGAAAGCTATAATATTATTATAGAAACAGAGTGTGAAACGTATGATCATCTAATTGGGAAGAAGAGAATAAAAGTTGAATGGGATAGTTGTAGAGTTTTTGAACATATAAATGTACCTAGATGTTTTAAATGTCTAGGTTTCCAACATAAAGCTAGTGATTGTGCATTTAAACAAGCATGTAGCAAATGTGGTGAACAGGATGATGTTAAAGAGTGTAACTCAAACATCATAAGATGTGTTAACTGCTTTGACTTGGTGAGAAGAAAAGTTATAGATGTTGAAGTGGATCACTATGCCTATAGTACTAAGTGCCCTGCATATATACGCTATCTGCAGAGCAAAAAAGCGAAGAATTAGCAACCAAATAAAAACTTTGAATTTAAATGTATCTATTTAAATATATGTAGTATTAATTCTAACAAAAATGAACTAGAAAATCTTATTGTGGAGCAGAAACCTGCGTTACTATTGTGCTCGGAAACATGTGCCACGGGTGATATTAGAGAAGCAGAGTTACATATTAATGCCTATACGGTAATTAGATGTGACTCACATAGCAGACACACAGGAGGTGTCTTAATATATGCTCACAACTCTGTGAAATACAACGTTATATATAATAACAGCATTAATAATAACATTTGGTGCATCGTAATAAAACTAAAAGAGTGCGATAAAAAATGGCAAATAGGGGTTCTATATCACTCACCTAATACGAGTGATTCTGACTTCTTAAATTATCTAAATGAAATATTGTTGGAAAAAGTTGAGTTAAGTGTGAATTGCTTCGTGGTTGGAGACTATAACATTAACGTTGATAATGCCAACAACACCTATAGCAAGAAATTAACAGATATGTTTAATGATTTGGCAATGAGCCAAAAAATACTCTTCAACACACGTATCACAGATATAACTGAAACAAAAATCGACCTTCTATACTCAAATTCGAATGATGTTATTTGTCAAAACATGGACAAGTATAAAATATCAGATCATGAAACGATAGAAATAAAAATTAATACATCAGCACCATATAAAATGAGAACAACAAAAACAATTACCTCATGGGAGCTTTATAATAAAGAAAATCTACTTAACTTGTTGCGCGCATGCAGTTTTGTGATAAATGATTCAACCAGTATAGAATCCTACAATGTATGACAGGATTAACATTTGAAAAAGTAGTGAAGCCCACAACGTTACGAGCCCGCGCGCCATTGCCATAAGCCTCGGCGGCAGAGTCACGCATACACACGACGCCAGCAGAGTTACGCATACACACGACGTTGGCCACAGCAGAGTCACGCTTACATACGACGTTGGCCGCAGAAGAGCTACGCAGATATACGAGGTTGGCCACAGCAGAGTCACGCATACACACGACGTTGGCAGCAGCAGAACTACGCGTACATACGACGTTGGCCGCAGCAGAGTTACGCAGGCATACGACGCTGGCCGCAGCAGGCTTAGAACTGCCACTAACCATAATAGGAACACGCCGGCGCAAGGCGTCACCGAGACACATTCACACATACCTAGAAGGCGACCAGTACGGCGACAGAACGTTCCTAACGGGACACGAGGGACCGCTAGCCCATCACGAATTATAAATTTAGGGAATTTACCAATAAAGTGAATTTATATGAAAACGATTTGCAAGGCGCCCCGAAATACAAATTCATTGTAAATGAACCTTGGACACGGCGAGTATACCCCAGCAGTTACTGAAGAAGCACCGGGGCATGGAAAAGCTTCGTTACAAGGTCTTTGCTAAAAGGAAATACGTATAAATCTTATTTTCTTTAGTTATGAAATATAAACGGCTGCCGCATATGCCTTTTCAGAAAATCCATCAATTTGGATGTCCTCCGCTGGTGAGAAGTTTACGCATCCTGAACCCTACATCTCGTTTATTTCGTGAAAGTCTTGTATGAAATTTCTTCCACCTCTCTGAGGTATCAGGTGAGACCGGGCTGTTGTTGTTGTTGTAGTGATAAAGACACTCCCCGAAGGTTTTTGGGAATGTTATCGATGTTGATGGTCCTTTGCCGGATATAATTCAGATACGTTCCGGTAAGAAGCACCATTAAGGTACAAACCCGACCATCTCGGGAACGATTTTATGTGACCACATTGAAACTTCTAGGTCATCTTTCCCCCGCCCCCTACTTCCATGGAACATGAGGTTGCCAGAGCATCGGCTGCTAAAGAAACAGGATTCGCCACTGGTGGGTGAGGTTGACAATTGTGGCGCTTTCGTCTTAAAAACAGCCTGGTATGTCAGAAAATAATCACCATTGTCATCGGCTGATACATTGTTTTTAATTTTTTGCATGTGTCCTAGCAATTCATGCTTCGAAAGTACACGTTTGTATTCTTTTCCCAAATAGGGGTCCTTTGTTAACCGTGTCGCATTCCGAAAGAAAAGGCGTTTAAGTGACCCGCCCAAACTTAAAGTACCTAGATATTCTGGTCTAAAGGGTAGTCAAACTGTATACTTCACTATGGAAATATGATGTTGATTTGACTCGCCGTGGCAGGCCCGGCTGTTAGTATCCAACCAAACACTGTTTCCTGCGCTATAAGTGTACCTAGTACGTTCTCTTTAAGGCCACAAAAGGTAATTTGTGGATAGACATCCCCACCCAGTATGATGTCAAATTCTTCGTTGACATAGATTCGGTTATCAGCCAACACCAGATCTGTTAAGGCCCTGATCTGACAGAATGGCAGATTTCCTGCTAGTTTTACTAATATTAGCACAATTGTTGTCAAGCAGGGATCGGCCAGCGAGCTTTGTTCAATGTGGGCTGCTTCTTAACTTAAGCTGATGCCAAGTTCGTGATGGGTGATACCTTAGCATGCCGCCTGCTTTGTGGCTTTTGCCCTTTTGGCGTGGCATTTTGATAGGAATGGACAAGTTCCTCCCTTTTGAAAGCCCCCAATTGAAAGTATCGATTGCGTGCCACTTAAGGGACGACAATTATTACTAGCGCTATGTAATTTTTTAATGCGATACCACATTCAATATCTATTTTTCTTAAATATAACAAAATTTGCGCGTTTACTAAAATTTTTCAATTATATTCTGCCAAACCATTTCAAACCCGCCCTTAGCCATTGTGCCTCCCTTTGTGTCTTATTGTTGAGGTGGAAAAGCTTTTCTACGTGTACGTGTAGGTTAGGGTGATTCAAAAGTAAAAAATTTTGGAATTTTCATAGAGAACGTTCGGATTCTTGAAGATAGCTGGAAAAATAGCCCCCTGTTAAAATTTTTGAAGGACATTTAGTGGTCGCTCAACGCCATTTTATATTTTTCAGAAAATGAGAATTTTAAAAGAGATCCTTTAGAAAAGTAATCATATTTTCATCATTTCCTATTGGATGTTGCTGAAACTTTGCAAATATATTGCATAATAATGTAGTGGGGGAATGGGATAAAAAAAATCATATAGGATATTAATAATCACTTAGTACAAAAAATTATTTATTCTGCATAAAACCACTTACCATTCCATAAAGAAAGAACAATAATAAATAAAACAAAACAAGTTGTGGCAATTTTTTATGAGTCTGTCACGCTCGGGTGTTTATTGCATTAAACATAGTAAAAAGCCTTATGATTGGTGTATTATTTTGATCACGTCTTCTTTATTTGCCCTTGGTAACATCTTTTGATGGTTGCCTACAGTCAAAAATAGCGCTTGCTGCTGCTCTTCGGGTTTTGAAATTGTATTGTCAAGACTTTGAACGAGTGCGACTCCACGTTAAGCGGGATCGTTCACAACTTTTAAATTTGCTATAATTTTTTTAAGTGTTTCATAGTTGTCATGTTTTGGCCAGTATCTTGCATTTAAACTTAAAAAGCTTATATCCTCAATTCCAAGTATTTTAAAAAAGTTTTTGCTGTTAGCACAAACGAAGTTTTCTAACTTAAAGGCTTTAATGCTATTCATATTTATTTCAGCCCGTACCTTTCTATTACTTATCAGTTTGCCTTCTTGAGTGGATTCATCAGCATTTAATATTTTAGAAATTTTGTTTTTTGTTGCAACACATACTTGTTCGTCAAATAACGAAAGGCAGATGGCTTCCTCTGATAAGTACCACAAGTGACGACAAAATTTGTTTAAAGCAGCATCACTAATCTCAATATCAATACTTTTATAAGCATGCAGCTTTTTCAAAAATATCAGGTCGTTTCGCGGTGCTTCGATTGTAACTGGCGCATTGTACCATCCAAACACATATACAGTTGCAACAAACATACTAATTCACTTAACGTAATTTCTTTCATTATCAGACATGGCAAATTCGTTGCGAAAAATATAAATCTTAGAGCGTAAATAGCCTTTGCCATCCATCTTGCGCGGTGCGTAGCTCCAGGAAGCCTAAACTTTGGTTTTTTCAAACTACCTGTAAAAACAAGAACCAACTCCAAGAGCTCCTTATAATAGTCACGCGATTGAACCAAGAGTAGCTTTTCGGAAACAAATTGGTTGACTTCGTGGCAATTATGTGTTATGTATGTCGCCACATCTGGATCACTTGATTCACTCTCAAAATTATTTTTGTATAAATTGCCCCACGATTCTTGGAATCGTTTGAAAATAGAGGGCTCTGGACCAGCAGATGGACCAAAACATACGGAAAAGGCAGCCTCTATTACGAGCTCAAATACGTGATGCCGACAAGTAAAAATTAGTAAATCTCTTTTTAATTTATTTTGTAGACTAACGCAGGCCCCATTCTTCAGCCCTGTATTAGAACTTGTTGTGTCAAAACACATAACACTGGTCAAATCTGCGATATTCCACTCAATTAAATGTTCAAAAAGTGCTTTGCTCATTTGATCACCTGTTCCGCGGTTCAGTGCTGGTATACCTAACAGCTGTTTATCTCCGGTTGCAGTTGATACCACAATTGGCAGTCTTTCAACTTTTTTAATACCTTAAAAATTATGAAATATGTGTAGCAGCTGCAATGTTAAATATTATAACTACTACATACCATTGCCTGCTGGTAACAGTTTACCATCCCAGTGAAGCGTGAATGGACCGACTGGCTTAAAATTTAATCGGATTTTAGTTGTTTCCGCTAGCCGTGTTGTTTGCCGAGTTCGACGAATTGAATAAAAGTTAACCTGCTGATTCAATGCACTGTTCCCAAACGCTTCAGTTATTACTGGAAGAAGCATTGCGGCTTTTCTATTACTAACTTTAACTCTGTCTAAAGTAAGAGCAACATTTGGGGTTACAATCTATTTAGAAGGTTCTCTGTTCTTTAGTTTGAAGTATTTAGAAGGAGCGAACTCAGCTTCGCGGTTTGTATCACTACAAATACTTAACTACGGAGACAAAGATGATTGCCTTAATTCATTGGTGCCTGCCTTGATGTCACACAGATCAACATTTACACTGTCTTCAGTAATAGCATCATATAATGACTTGTGTGTGTATGAATATTTTTGCAAAACATAGATCCGAAGTGGTCGGCACGTTTTAATTTGTTTGCACAAAAAATCTTGAATTTTTGATTTTTCACATTTTTTGTAGCACTGTTATTGATCCCGCTAAATATCTTTTTTATTTTCTGTTTGAAATGTTGTTGTTTGTATTTTTCTGTTTCGGACATTCTATTTTTGTTCTTTTTTAACTTTGACCAGGCTTTGAAAAGATTAAGCACATCACCAACTACTCGGTTTTTCGCTCGTATTGGTACCCCCAATTTAAAACATAGTTGCAGAACATCTTTCGTTGTATTGTGTGTGCTTTCTTTTAAATTGCACTTTTTTTAAAATGATAGAAACCGAACAAGGATAGCACATGACTCTGGGCTGGTAAGATTCTATTTGGTAACTTTGAAATCACTTTACCGAATAACCACATTATGCAATTCAAAATTGTTCACAACGCGTCTTTAAAAAATTTACTTTTTGCACGAATAAACATATGAAGAATGAAATTTGTCTTTCAAACAAGAAAGTTATGTCAAGGCCAACAATTCTGTCGTGTTTAAAGTACAATGGAAAAGCACAACTTTAATAAGAACAAGTACTACCCGAAAGTCATCGACCAACTACAACTACCACGAGAAGATTTTGTTTTATTTGTTGTTGCTTGTTTTTATGGAATGGTAGGTGAAGAAGAAGAAGAGCAGCAGCAAGCGCTATTTTTACTGTACGTAACCATCAAAAGACGTTACCAAGGGCAAATAAAGAAAGGATCAAAATAATACACCAATCATAAGGTTCGCTTTTTATTATGTTTCATGCAATAAACACACGAGCGTGACAGACTCATAAAAAATTTGCACAACTTGTTTTGTTTTATTTGTTATTGTTCTTTCTTTATGGAATGGTAAGTGGTTTTATGCAGAATAAATAATTTTTTGTACTTGTCACATACATAGTTGTGAAAAAATATGGAATCAACACGGCGTACGAGTGATGCTAATGAGGTGATTTTTATACTCAGTTGAGCAGAGCTCACAGAGTATATTAACTTTGATTGGATAACGGTTGGTTGTACAGGTATAAAGGAATCGAGATAGATATAGACTTCCATATATCAAAATCATCAGTATCGAAAAAAAATTCGATTGAGCCATGTCCGTCCGTCCGTCTGTTCGTTAACACGATAACTTGAGTAAATTTTGAGGTATGTTGATGAAATTTGGTATGTAGGTTCCTGGGCACTCGTCTCAGATCGTTATTTAAAATGAACGATATCGGACAATAACCACGCCCACTTTTTCGATATCGAAAATTTCGAAAAATCGAAAAAGTGCGATAATTCATTACCAAGTACGGATTAAGCGATGAAACTTGGTAAGTTAGTTGAACTTACGACGTAGAATAGAAAAATGGTAAAATTTTGGACAATGGGCGTGGCACCGCCCACTTTTAAAAGAAGGTAATTTAGAAGTTTTGCTAGCTGTTATTTGGCAGTCGTTTAAGATATCATGATAAAATTTGGCAGAAACGTTACTCTTATTACTATATGTCTGCTTACTAAAAATTAGCAAAATTGGAGAACGGTCACGCCCACTTTTTAAAAAAAATTTATTTTTAATTCAAATTTTAAAAGAAAAGTTAATATCTTTACAGTATATAAGTAAATTATGCCAACATTCAACTCCAGTAATGATATGGTGCAACAAAATACAAAAATAAAAGAAAATTACAAAATGGGCGTGGCTCCGCCCTTTTTCATTTAATTTGTCTAGGATACTTTTAATGCCATAAGTCGAACAAAAATTTACCAATCCTTGTGAAATTTGGTAGAGGCTTAGATTCTAGGACGATAGCTGTTTTCTGTGAAAAAGGGCGAAATCGGTTGAAGCCGCGCCCAGTTTTTATACACAGTCGACCGTCTGTCCTTCCGCTCGGCCTTTAACACGATAACTTGAGCAAAAATCGATATATCTTTACTAAACTCAGATCACGTACTTACCTGAACTCACTTTGTATTGGTGTAAAAAATGGCCGAAATCCGACTATGACCACGCCCACTTTTTCGATATCAACAATTACGAAAAATAAAAAAATGCCATAATTATATACCAAATACGAAAAAAGGGATGAAACATGGTAACGGTATTGGTCTATTGACGCAAAATATAACTTTAGAAAAAAACTTGGTAAAATGGGTGTGACACCTACCATATTAAGTGGAAGAAAATGAAAAAGTTTTGCAGGGCGAAATCAAAAGCCCTTGGAATCTTGGAAGGAATACTGTTCGTGGTATTAAATATATAAATAATTTAGCGGTACCCGACAGATGAAGTTCTGGATCACCCTGGTCCATATTTTGGTCGACATCTCGAAAACGCCTTCACATATACAACTAAGGGCCACTCCCTTTTAAAACCCTCATTAATACCTTTAATTTGATACCCATATCGTACAAACACATTCTAGAGTCACCCCTGGTCCACGTTTATGGCGATATCTCGAAAAGGCGTCCACATATAGAACTAACGCCCACTCCTTTTTAAAATACTCATAACCACCTTTCATTTGATACCCATATCGTACAAAAAAATTCTAGAGTCACCCCTGGCCCACCTTTATGGCGATATCTCGAAAAGGCATCCACCTATGGAACTAAGGCCCACTCATTTTTAAAATACTCATTAACACCTTTCATTTGATACCCATATCGTACAAACAAATTCTAAAGTCACCCCTGGTCCACCTTTATGGCGATATCTCGAAAAGGCGTCCACCTATAGAACTAAGGCCCACGCTCTTTTAAAATACTCATTAACACCTTTCATTTGAAACCCATATCGTACAAACGAATTCTAGAGTCACCCCTGGTCCACCTTTATGGCGATATCTCGAAAAGGCTTCCACCTATAGAACTAAGGCCAACGCCCTTTTAAAATACTCATTAACACCTTTCATTTCATACCCATATTGTACAAACGCATTCTAGAGTCACTCCTGGTCCACGTTTATGGCGATATCCCGAAAAGGCGTCCACCCATAGAACTAAGGCCCACTCCCTTTTAAAACACTTATTAACACCTTTCGTTTGATACCCATATTGTACAAACGCATTCTAGAGTCAACCCTGGTCCACTTTTATAACGATATTCCGAAAAGGCGTCCACCTATAGAACTAAGGCCCACTCCCTTTTAAAATACTCATTAATACCTTTCATTTGATACCCATATAATACAAACAAATTCTAGAGTCACCCCTGGTCCACCTTTATGGCGATATCACGAAAAGGCGTCCACATATAGAACTAAGGACCACTCCCTTTTAAAATACTCATTAACACCTTTCATTTGATACCCATATCATACAAACAAATTCTAGAGTCAACCCTGATCCACCTTTATGGCGATATCCCTAAATGGCGTCCACCTATAGAACTATGGCCCACTCCCTCTTAAAATACTCTTTAATACCTTTCATTTGATACACATCGATTACGCCCGAACTTTACCTTCCTTACTTGTTTATAGTCAGTTGAGCAGAGCTCACAGAGTATATTAACTTTGATTGGATAACGGTTGGTTGTACAGGTATAAAGGAATCGAGATAGATATAGACTACCATATCCGTCCGTCCGTCCGTCTATCCGTTAACACGATAACTTGGGTAAATTTTGAGGTATTTTGATGAAATTTAGTTCCTGGGCACTCACCTCAGATCGCTATTTAAAATGAACGATATCGGACAATAACCACGCCCACTTTTTCGATATCGAAAATTTCGAAAAATCGAAAAAGTGCGATAATTCATTACCAAATACGGATTAAGCGATGAAACTCGATAGGTGAGTTGAACTTATGACGCAGAATAGAAAACTAGTAAAATTTTGGACAATGGGCGTAGCACCGCCCACTTTTAAAAGAAGGTAATTTAGAAGTTTTGCAAGCTGTAATTTGGCAGTCGTTGAAGATATGATGATGAAATTTGGCAGGAACGTTACTCTTATCCCTAAATGGCGTCCACCTATAGAACTAAAGCCCAATCCCTTTTAAAATACTCATTAACACCTTTCATTTGATACCCATATCGTACAAACAAATTCTAGAGTCAGGCCTGGTCCACCTTTATGGCGATATCCCTAAATGGCGTCCATCTATAGAACTATGGCCCACTTCCTCTTAAAATACTCTTTAATACCTTCCATTTGATACACATGTCATACAAACACATTCCAGGGTTACCCTAGGTTCTTTTTACAACATGGTGATTTTCCCTTACTTTGTCTCCACAGCTCTCAACTGAGTATGTAATGTTCGGTTACACCCGAACTTAGCCTTCCTTACTTGTGAATTGATGATTTTGGTCCTTAATGATACGAGCGGCTATAAAAATGATTTTTAACGTGAGCTTTGAAGGATTTGGTATGCGTTTGCTGGTTAAGAAAGAAAAAAAAGCATTGCAAATACCAATTGCTTCAAAGACAAAACATACTAATTAACTAGTTAATACAAGTGATTATTAATAACCTATAGGATTTTTTTTTAGCCCTTTCCTCCACTACTTTATTATGCAATATATTTGCAAAGTTTCAGCCAAATCCAAAAGGAAATGATGAAAATATGATTACTTTTATTAAGGATTGCTTTTAAAAGTCTAATTTTCTGAAAAATATAAAATGGCGTTGAGCGACCTCTAAATGTCCTTCAAAAATGTCCAAATTTTAACAGGGGTTATTTTTCCAGCTATCTTCAAGAATCCGAACGTTCTCTATGAAAATTCCTAAATTTTTTACTTTTGAATCACCCTAATGGACAGGGAACAAATTTTCACATTAACAGTAAATGAGTTGAAAGAGAAATTGGTAGCTGTCGGAGTTCCAACGACTGGACGCAAAGCTACCTTGTAGGGTCGTCTTTGTGAGCACTATGGCCTGACCATCGGTGACGACGATGGGTCTTACAACAGTACTGATCCATTTCAGAGCAACGTAATGCAAGAAGGGGTGGGTAGTCGTCCAGCCTTCACATTGCGTGATATAGAAAGTTCCCTGACATCGTTTAGCGGTGTCGGACATCCCTCGGCTGAGGAATGGCTTGACGATTTTGAGGATAATGCCACGGTTGTGCAGTGGGGTGATTTGCAAACATTTATATATGGCAAGCAGCTGTTAAAGGGTGCCGCTAAAATTTTCGTGCGCAGCCAACGCGGAATAAACAGTTGGTGTTTGCTGAAGGATGCACTAAAGAATGAATTTGGAGTTATAGCTTCTTCTATTGAGGTGCACCGTGTGCTTAGGAATCGTAGGAAACGTCCAAACGAGGACTATCGGGAGTACCTATATAGCCTTATAAGATAGGTAGGCCCGTAAATTTTGACGACAAAAGCCGCATAGAGTATTTTGTAGATGGTATTCCTGGCTCCAGGGCAGGAAAAGCAAATTTGTATCAAGCTAGGTCAGTTGCCGAGTTGAAAGCTCAGATTATAATATATGAAAAGATACGATAAAGTCGTCAGATTAGTTCAGGTGTGTCGCAGAGAAAGCGGGAGGATTCCAAAAAAAAAATACAGGCAAGTCGCAAGTAACTAATACCAAGCGATGTTATCCATGTGGTGAAGTAGGTCATTTAGCTAATGGCCGCCAACGCGAACGCAAGTCGACATGTTTTGGCTGCAACCAAACTGGGCATCGCATTGCTGAGTGTCCGAAAAAAGAAGCCAAAATCAAGCAAGAGACGCCTCGCGTCAATACTTTAGAATCGGTGTGTGCTTCATCCTCTATAGGATGTGTTATTTTTAAAGATCTGACAATAAATAATTTCACATTTTCGGCTTTGCTGGATACAGGGTGCGACCTGTGTCTCTTGAGATACGACGTTCTCTTGATGTTAGGATATATTGACTTATCTAGGGAACGACACCAGTTAAGGGGCATAGGTAATAGTGTTCTTCATACAGTTGGCGGATTCAATATCAAATTAAAAGCAGATGACGTCAAACTAGATGTAACATTTCACGTCGTCCGTGAGCGAGACATTGTGTATCAGGCAATAATTGGCAACAACGTTTTGAAACAGGTTGACTTGATTGTTTCGGAAGATAATGTCGAGTTTAAGGCGAAAGGTAAGTTGAAACCGACAGAGTCTCCTGGGTTGAGGGGGCCAGAGTTAGAGATGTGTGTATTGCAGGAGTTTAAAGACTTGTCGTTATCAATCGATGAAAAACCTAAAAACGAAGTAAATATTAACCTATCCCACCCAAACAGCGTGCAACCTAAAGCAATTGAGATTGCTGTGAGAGGTTATTCGCCGATGAAGCATCAGGAATCCCCAGTTGTGATGAAAATTTGTTTAACTGATGATAGTCCTGTTTTCCAAGGACCACGTCGAGTGTCATACTCTGACAGGTTTATCGTTGACAATCAAGTTGCCGAGTGGCTAAGGGAAGGCATTATCCAACCCAGTGCCTCAGAGTATGCATCGCCAATTGTCCTTGTCTCGAAAAAGGACGGTAGTAAGAGATTGCGCTGCGATTATCGTCGTCTTAATGAGAAGATAATCAAATACAATTTTCCCATGCCGCTCATGGATGATGTGATTGAGAGGCTGCAAAGTGCACGCGTATTCACAACCCTAGATTTGAGAAATGGTTTCTTCCACGTCTCAATCGAACCAGCATCCAGGAAATACACTTCGTTTGTTACCCATCAAGGACAATTAGAATTTTTGTATGTACGAATTTCGAATTCTCCTGCTGAACTTACCAGATACATTTACGCCGTGTTTAGGGATCTTGTTGGGAATGACATTGTAGTAACATACATGGATGATCTTACCATTCCCTCTAAGAATGTGGATCAGGGGATAATAAAGCTGAAGGCAGTTTTAGATCGGGCAGCACAGTTTAATTTGCGCATTAAGTGGGAAAAATGCCAATTTCTCAAAACAAAAGTAGACTTCTTAGGGTATGTAGTGGAGGGAGGTACGATAAGACCACCAGAAGGTAAAACCGAAGCAGTAAAGACATTTCCGATCCCAAATGACAAAAAAGCATTGCAAAGGTTTCTCGGTTTAACGTTTTATTTCCGCCGATTTATTGAAGGGTATGCAATGATCGCGGCCACCGTGGTGTGATGGTAGTGTGCTCCGCCTACCACACCGTATGCCCTGGGTACGCACCCCGGGCAAATCAACATCAAAATTTTAGAAATAAGGTTTTTAAATTAGAAGAAACTTTGTCTAAGCGGCGTCGCCCCCGGCAGTGTTTGGCAAGCGCTCCAAGTGTATTTCTGCCATGAAAAGCTCTCAGTGAAAACTCATCTGCCTTGCAGATGCCGTTTGGAGTCGGCATAAAACATGTAGGTCCCGTCCGGCCAATTTGTAGGGAAAATCAAGAGGAGCACGACGCAAATTGGAAGAGAAGCTCGGCCCTAGATCTCTTTGGAGGTTATCGCGCCTTACATTTATTTTTTTATTTATTTATGCAATGATCGCCAAACCATTGTCTGACCTTTTGCGTAAGGACGCCAAATTTGTTTTTGGGGAATGTCAACAGGCCGCGTTTCAGCAGCTGAAGGTAGCATTGATCAGTGCACCGGTTTTGAAACTTTAAAACGCGAAGGCCTTTACTGAGGTTCATACTGACGCGTCTATGTATGGGTACGGAGGAGAACTCCTACAGAGAGACAGTGAAGACCAGCTATTCCATCCGGTCCAGTATATGAGCCGAAAGACAAAACCGGTTGAGGATAAGTACCACTCATATGAGCTGGAAAACTAGCTATAGTGGAAGCTCTCAAGAAATGGCGGGTATATTTGATGGGAATTCACTTCAAGATTGTCACGGATTGCAACGCGTTCACCATTACAATGAAGAAAAAGGACGTGCCTCTAAGGGTAACTCGTTGGGCAATGATGCTACAGGATTACGATTACGTCATCGAGCATCATAGTGGCACCAAAATGCGTCACGTTGACGCGTTAAGCAGGGTAGCCTGTTTGATGCTAGAGGACTCATTAATCCATAGACTCAAACAAGCTCAGCAGCAGGATGAATGCATTCCAGCGATTTTTAAGGTCTTGAAGAGAGAGACGTACAACGATTTCTTTAAGAAGCACAACCTCTTGTATAAGGATCTTGTAAAGGAACTTATAATAGTACTTACGGTTATGGAAGACGAGATAATAAGAACAGCACACAAGCAGGGGCATTTCTCAATAAAGAAAACACAAGACGCTGTTGAGAAAAGCTTTTTCATACCACAACTTAACTCAAAAATATGCAAAATCGTAAGGAGTTGTGTTGAATGCATTGTTACTGACGCGAAGGCTGGGAGGAAGGAAGGTCTGCTGAATCCCATAGATAAAGAGACCCGTCCTCTAAGCACTTACCATATCGACTATGTAGGGCCCATGGAGCAAACAAAGAAGGCCTACAATTATATTTTGGTTGTGGTGGATGCCTTTTCCAAATTTGTGTGGTTGTACCCAACCAAAAATACTGGTGCTGAAGTTGTCGTTGACCGTCTTTCCAAACAGGCAACGAATTTCGGGAATCCTAGGCGTATAATAACAGACCGTGGAGGCGGTTTCACAGGTAACCTTTTTAAAGGATACTGCGAAAAAGAAGGTGTTGAGCATTTATTAATAGCAACGGGAGTTCCGAGGGGAAATGGCAAAGCCGAGCGGATGTACCAAATAGTGCCAATGTTGTCAAAGTTGTGCGCGGAGGAGCTCAAATGCTGGTATAAGCATATAGAAATAGTTCAACAGGCCATAAATAACACTCCAACGCGCAGTACAAAGTTTTCACCTTTTAAAATATTGACGGGGTGTGATATGAGGGCAACCGGGTTGTCGGAATTAAATTAGTTTTTGCAGAATGCAGCTTTCGATGAGCTAGATTTAGAACGTGAAGCTATAAGAGAACAGGCCAAAGAAAATATTGCGTTGATTCAGAAAGAAAATAAACGTAGCTACGATACTAAAAGAAAAGAAGCAGTGAGGTACAAGCAAAACGAGTTAGTTGCCATCAAGCGCACTCAATTTGGGAGTTGCTTTCGGTTAAGGCCGAAGTGCCTTGGCCCTTACAAGATTGTGAAAGTTCTGGCTCATGATCGCTACGAGGTAGAAAAGGTTGGTGAAGGTGAAGGTCAGGGACGAACGACCATAGTCGCCGAGTATATGAAAAAGTGGGACCCATCGTTCGAGCCGAACGATTAGTCAGGATGGCCGAATGTGGGATTGCATGCCTTAACATGATATCCCTAAACGTGCCATAAGGTACGGTCCTGCAAATACGCTAATATGCAACCTTGCACAATAACCCTTTCTTGACGAACGACAACAAAACGAGGACAGCATCAGCGACATTGACGAACGATTGGACAGTTGCATTTGAATTCGAGACACGGACCGCCTAAATATAAGCAAATTTAATTAGTTCGAATATAAGTATTTTTATAGTTATTCTACACTTTAACAATTTAAATACTGAATAAAATAATAAATCCACCAAATTTTAAACGGTCGTGTGTTTAATTTAACTGTGCCTCTATATATATGGTACGTAACAATACTTCCAGTAGAGATAGACTTATCAAAAGCTTTTACACAGTCAACCACTGCACGTTACTGTACGACTTGTAAGGGCCCCCCCCCCCCCCCCTCCTCCTAGTCTAAAAACGTGGGCCGTCAATTATCTGTTAAAAAAAAAGCATTTAACGTAAGAAGAATTTTACAACGTGGTAAGCTATCGCCGCTTTTGTTTAACTTCTATATATTAAAGCTCCCTTCGCCACCAGAAGGAGTTACCCCTCGATATGGTCACCGAGCCTAAAGGTTACTCAAATACGAGCCTGTCAAAACACCGCTCTCAGAACCGACACGGGCTGTCTTCTTATGTCCACAGAGCGCCACCGACATAGTGAGGCGAGAGTTACCCTTTCCAACGCCTCTAACACCCCTCTCACTGTGGCCACCCGTCTTGAAGCTGATGGCTTCCTTGGACTCCCGTTAGAGGATATTGATGACAATTTGGGAGTGGTCGCTCCATATGGATGGGGCGAAGCACTGTTTCAACAAAAACCACAAGTAGAGATATGGAAGTGAACATTACATAAGTTCTATTTGGTTAATCTCTTCACAAAACGAACGACTTACCTCCGAGGAGATTTAGACCCAGCTTCTCTTCCAATTTACGTCATGCTACATATTTTATGGCGATCCCAAACGGCATTTGCAAGGCAGATGAATATGCACTGGGAAGTTTTCATGGGAGAAGTACACTCGGAGTGCTTGCCAAACCACTTCCGAGAGGCGACCCCGTTTAGAAACACTTTTTTCTAACTGAAATTTTTTTAACGCCATAAGTCGATTAAAAATCTTTTAAATCAATTAATTTTCGTGTGGTATCCCTTTAAATGTATCCTTAAAATATATGTAAGAGCACACAGATGGGTATATAGTATTCGGTTTCGTCCAAACTTAAACTTCCTTACTGGTTTTCTATTAAATTCAAAACATACGATCTCATTTAAAAAAAAAGTTACTACACTTTTGGTAAAACTTCCGAAGTACTCACTTGGATCGAGTATACTCGATACCTTTTACTGTATATGAATACTAGCATAGATACTTTGATCCGAGTATTTTATATGAGTACCGGTATCGATACTTTATCTAAAATTTCTATCACTAAGCGTAGCTATCGTTAAATTTCGCCTATTTCTAAACCAATATATTATGGGTCGAAATAAGCCAGCATAGGAAATGTGATAAAGATACATATATGTACTTAAGTAATCGTGTTAACGGACGAACGCACGGATGACTCAGTCAGAATCTTTTTCGACGCCATTACATACAAACGTTATCCAATCGAAGTTATGATAACTTTGTGAATAAGTACCCTCTGGGTATAGATTTCCCACCAACTGAATTTGATTTGGTGCCCTCACAGACTTTTTTTTATCGTAAATAAGGAATGTGTGGTGTACCTTAATACGCAGCGGTTTAATCGCCTAGGCGTAATAGGCAAATTTTGATAATTTTATCAGAACAAGTACTGTTTTAAAATATCCAGGGCAAACGTTAGTTTTATTATTTTTATATTATAAAAGTAAATAAAAATATGACTATCTTAATATTTCTTATTTAAGCACTTCCCCACCGGCACATGCTGCCATGCAACTGAAGCTAAGCATTTTTATTTCAAGAGTTCAAAATATTGGTTTTCTTCCAGTAGTGAACCTAAAGAAGTTGTCATATCATTTATAATCATGTTTGCATTCGGATGAGTTGAACTGCTGACACCTTGATATTGTTCGAAGTTGCTTTGGATAATATTGCATGTAGCCGTTGAGTGATTGGTTTCCAACCAGCTTTGACAATTCTGCACATATTCGAGGGTTCGCTGGTATGTATCAAGCCGCATGCTCTTATGAGCGAGCGATCCGTTTGCATCAGGTATGTTTGAGTGCGTATGCACTCACCACCAAAATCGCTAGTGAAACCAGTACTGTAACGATCAACTGGTATTGCTGTTATTCGATTAGGAGCACTGCATACAAATTGTCCTGCGAACGGGGTTGCTTGTGTCTGATAAGTTGCCATTGATTGTACGGCCATTTTCCTAGTGATTACGGTTTTTTGTGTTGATGTATACGATCCCGGGAGGTTCTTAAGCAGGGCCGACTGATTATTTTCAAAGGTGGGAGACATTAGAGATTGACTAATATCACAACATTGTATTTCAGTAAACGGTAACTCTTGAATTTGACCAGTCAAGGGCTGCAGAGATATCTCTGGTAATTGATCCATATTCTGTTCCTGCTGCATAGGCCGTAATGTAGCAAACTGCAGGTTATTATCTGTACCTTTAGTGGCATATTCTTTAGAACTTAAATCATCATAAGCCTTAGTGTCGAGTAAACTAGACATTGATGAATCAATATAAATACTAGTGGCTGATGGCTTTAAAAGCTTATGAATATGTTGCGGTTGTATACATGTATTGTGTATTCTAGATTGAATAACATATTTTTCACTTTGATAGCCTGAACGATGTTTGAATATCTGTTGCTGCTGCCCCTGCTGCTGTTGTACACAACTCAATGGAGTTTCAGCCAAATCTATTTATTTGCGCGCGTCTACTTGTGCTTGAGGCCGATAATAATCGTTGGTAGAAGTTACCGAAGGTGACCCACTCTGTTCACAGTTAAAGGTATAGTGTTGTAACTCATTTGCTAACGTAGTATTTCCCAAGTAGGCACCATAATCGGTCTTACTTCTACTAAATGGTTGTTAGATAATGAATTTATGATGGGGACAGGTTGTATTACAGAAGAAAATATTGGAAAATCCGGGTTCGAAATTCCTTTATTGGTTAGTTGGTCTGTATATTTCCGATTGTTTGTGGCACTTTCGTTAGTTATTTCAATGGCTTCTGACGGATGCCTTTGAATAAATTGTTGAGGTGCATACTTTTCTGGTTCATTAATGGAATTTGGCTTATCAGACACTTGATTCAAGTACACAAGCATTTCGTCGGGTAAAACCAATTTATTCTCGATAAGTTCATTTTCTTCAACCTCATCCAAGTTAACTCTTTCGTTTGGATGATGTTCGATGGGCACGGCTATTGATTTCTCTGTACCGGGAACGAACCTGTTTTTAACTTCTAAATTGGTTCGATAGTCATCAATTTTTAAATCTTTAGTAGTGCTTTTATTCCTTCGGCTTCTGCATGACATTTGCGTCGGAGATAATTGAAGAGGATCGCAACAAGAATCGTTGTGTCCACTAATGGGTTCTGAATGTCGACGCCAGGAAGATATCTGTATGTCGGACACTATTGGAACCGCTTCTTCATTGTCACATTGTTCATTCTGAGACGGCAATTGTAGGCCTGGAAATGAGGTACGACCGCCATCATTTTGTAAAGCTTTTTTTGAATAATTAAAAGACTGTGCTCGTGAGGTCGTCAAATGTGAAGATCTTGGTGGCGGAACATTGTTTCCTTTTAAATTAGTTTTATACATTTCCAATGAATCAATGCGTGATACTATTTTATCTTCGCTGGAAAAGTGCCCTATATCACATGATACTAATGTCTTCTGGACGTTGTTATCATAAGCTCGGATATTGTTTATATTATTACCATTGGTGATCCCAGTTATAGCTATATTATCTATACCATTATAGTTATTTGCACATCCTCCTACTATGCCACAAGTAATATTTGAAAGTTGACTCGATCGCCTTGAACAGCCAGGCGAAATTGGATCGTAGAGGGATCCTGTATTATATGATGGTCTCATATTTGACATAAGAGATACCTGGGATGACTGACTACTTCGTCTACTCTGCATGCTGCAATAGTATGTACTGACATTAGAACTTTGACTGTCACGGCGTAAGAACTGATGCTGTTGAAGTCGTTTTTGCAACTTCGTTAATTGATGAACTGGTTGCGGCATTTTCGGGATGTTTTCTGAAATTGTGTCATCAGATGGCTCCATTTTTAAGTTAGTTATTCGATGGTTAAGCTCTCCAATACCTATGGTCATATTGCGATGGGGTTTTGATATATTTGATAGGAATGTTGTTCCCAAATGTATCCCTTTGGCATGTAATCGACTACGTAGTCTCTGGCGTGGTATTGCACCACCACCTCCTGCAGTTTCGTTACTTACGCTTCCAATAGAACCAGCATTAGCTCCATTATCAATGCTTACCATTGCTCGTAAGACGTATGGAAAATCTGGTACCTTAAAATCTTCATTACATTCCCAAGGTTCGTCCACTGTACTTGCAACATTGTTCAATTCAATTTCGTCATTTATAAGGTCCAAGGCACAACTTGCAGTAATATATTTGGATTCAGAAATGTTACCAATTACAAAATGCTGTTCATCCAGGCCATTCTGAGTATGCTCGGGCACATTGGTATCCGATTCCGACTTTATGTCAGGGCTAGATACACTTGTTGGCTTTCCAGAGTGTGTATCATCACTTCGGGGGCTGCAATTGATGTGAGGACGACTTCGGCCATGAAACTGTGCATGAACACACGATTTTGAACTGATCATATCGAATGTACCATTATTGCCACCCTGCGCATCTAATCCAAAATTATCGTGCTCTTGCGGTGCACCCTTGTGCTTTTTGCTTGCACAGAACTCGGCACCATGCACTGTTTTAACGTGTTTTCGCAACGAACTGGGATCCGTGTACCTTTTTGTGCAACGAGGTGCTTTACAAATGTATGGTTTCTATAAGAAGTAAACAAATTGTTATTATTTCAATGGATTTCATTACTGACCGAAATTGATGGGAGGGAGGGGTTTTTAAAAATACATGTAAATATTGATATTAAGTGTATTAATTCAATGAGTATCATGAGATTATCACGGTTGGTATTATGCAAATCAGACGAGCTATTTAGTGCACTCATATTGCGTAGTACATGTCTAAACAAAAATTGAAACCTTCTTTTGAAATATTTGTACATGTGTGTGAAAAATCCAAAATAAGCATACTTTTGTACGAAATAGCATCGCCTGTTCCTTAGTTACAGTTAGTCATATGAAATTTCAGCAAAATAAATAATGTTTGAAAAAAAAAATGGACAACTAAGAGACGAATTCGGACCGTAATTCACGCTCTACTCTCTTCATTTCAGCCATAATAAATGGAGAAAAGCAATTCTGCCACATTAGTGTCAGAGCTCCCTAACATTAAATTATTAGCTTTTTTTATTATTAGCACAACAGAAAAAATGTTATAGACTTTCTTACTTCGAGCGGAAGAGTTTGTAGCAAAATTACAGAAGTGTTGGGCATTGAGTATAACACACATTACAGATAAAACAAGTCATTATTTAAACTTTATTCAAAATTTCTGTAATAATTTTTTGTATATTATATGTATCGGCCCGAAAATTGTATTTTCATATTCAGAGCTGCTCTACCCCCATACACTTATAGCACCTTCATATATTGGTAACATATTAGTGCAATAAGATTGAAAGATTTTTCAAGTAGCACAAAGATAAGAAAAGAAGTATGAAATTACGAATACGTAATTAGAGAAAGTGAAATAAGTGCACAAATTAAAAATAAAAGTACGATTAAAAATGGGAAAAAGGAAAAAAAAGGTTTATTATTATATATATATATATATATATATATATATATATATATATATATCAATTTAGAAAGTAAAATTCTATTGATACAAAGCTCTTTTTCGCCCAGATATAGCTTATTATTTTCGTGTACGACCCTTTTAAAAATCCTTTATATAAAAGTGGGCGTGGTCTTTAACCGATCTCGTCCATTTTTTCTAGAAATATTTCCTGCTATAGGGAAAATTTGTGTACCCAATTTTATTACGATCCGTTAATTATAACTTTCATGAAAATGAAATGGAATATTAATTTCGTCACGAAACCCAAAATCGTAAGTCCTTAAAGGAAAATAGATAGACCCAACATTAAGTATACCGAAATAATCAGGTTGAAGAGCTGAGTTGATTTAGCCATGTCCGTCTGTCCGTCTGTCTGTTTGTATGCAAACTAGTCCCTCAATTTTTGAGATATCTTGATAAAATTTGGTGAGCGGGTGTATTTGGGTATCCGATTAGACATTTGTCGAAACCGGCCGGATCGGACCACTATAGCATATATCCTCCATACAACCGATTTTTCAGAAAAAGAGGATTTTTGTCATATCTTCCTCAAATTAACAGATCGAAGCTTCAAACTTCACCATATAATTTCGTATATTGCACATATTATTGCCTGAAAAAATTGATGAGATCGGTCGTATATATCCCCCACAACCGATTGTTCAGATAAGAAACTTTTCGTAATTGCTGCCCTATTTTAAGAGCTAGAGGCTTCAAATTTCAACGAATGCTTACGTATATACCATATATTGTTGTCTGAAAAAATCATACAGAGTGGTGGTATATATAGTATATATATGTTGGTATATTTAGTATATATATATAGTATATATATATATTTTCGCGATTTTAGCCCCATTTTAACAGCTAGAAGCTTCAAATTTTACCGAATGTTTACGTATATGGCATATATTGTTGTCTGAAAAAATCATAGAGATCGGTTGTATATATAGTATATATCTCATACAACCGATTGTTCAGATAAGAAACTTTGCGCAATTTCTTCACCATTTTAACAGCTAGAATCTTCAAATTTCACCAAATGCTTACGTGTATAGTATATATTAAATATAATAAATGTAAGGCGCGATAACCTCCGAAGAGATCTAAGGCCGAGCTTCTCTTCCAATTTGCGTCGTGCTCCTCTTGATTTTTCCCTACAAATTGGCCGGACGGGACCTACATGTTTTATGCCGACTCCGGACGGCATCTGCAAGGCAGATGAGTTTTCACTGAGACCTTTTCATGGCAGAAATACAATCGGAGCGCTTGCCAGACACTGCCGACGGGCGACCCCGCTTAGAAAAATTTTCTTCTGATTGAAAAATCTTATTTCTAAAATATTGATGTTGCTTTGCCCGGGAGTTGAACCCAGGGCATACGGTGTGATAGTCGGAGAATGCTACCATCACACCACGGTGGCCGCCGAATACATGTATAGTATATATTATTGTCTAAAAAAATCATTGAGATCGGTGGTATTTATAGTATATATCTCATACAACCGATTGTTCAGATAAGAAAATTTACGAAATTTCTGCCCCATTTTAACAGCTAGAAGCTTCAAATTTCACCAAATGCTTACGTATATAGCATATATTTTTGTCTGAAAAATCATAGAGATCGGTGGTACATATATTATATACCCCATATAAACTGTATTTGTTTGCCCCTTTTTTACGGGTAGAAGCTTCAAAATTCATAAAATTTCATCAAATAGTTACGTTTACGTCATATATTGTTGAAGTACGTGATTCGTAGTCATAGTTTTTACACGCAGACCACAAAAAACCTGAAACTTTGCACCCTCACACAAAGTACCTACCTGTTTTTATACTCAGTTGAGCAGAGCTCACAGAGTATATATATATATAACTTTGATTGGATAACGGTTTGTTGTACAGGTATAAAGGAATCAAGATAGATATAGACTTCCATATATCAAAATCATCAGTATCAAAAAAAAATTCGATTGAGCCATGTCCGTCCGTCCGTCCGTCCGTCCGTCCGTCTGCCCGTTAACACGATAACTTGAGTAAATTTTGAGGTATCTTGATGAAATTTCGTATGTAGGTTCCTGGGCACTCATCTCAGAGCGCTATTTAAAATGAACGATATCGGACTATAACCACGCCCACTTTTTCGATATCGAAAATTTCCAAAAATCGAAAAAGTGCGATAATTCATTACCAAATATGGATTAAGCGATGAAACTTAGTAGGTGAGTTCAACTTATGACGCGTAATAGAAAACTAGTAAAATTTTGGACAATGGGCGTGGCACCGCCCACTTTTAAAAGAAGGTAATTTAGAAGTTTTGCAAGCTGTAATTTGGCAGTCGTTGAAGATATCATGATGAAATTTGGCAGGAACGTTACTCTTATTACTATATGTCTGCTTAATAAAAATTAGCAAAATCGGAGAACGACCACGCCCACTTTTTAAACAAAATTTTAAAAGAAAAGTTAATATCTTTACAGTATATAAGTAAATTATGTCAACATTCAACTCCAGTAATGTTATGGTGTAACAAAATACAAAAATAAAAGAATTTAATTTGTCTAGGATACTTTTAATGCCATAAGTCGAACAAAAATTTACCAATCCTTGTGAAATTTGGTAGAGGCTTAGATTCTACGACGATAACTGTTTTCTGTGAAAAAGGGCGAAATCGGTTGAAGCCGCGCCCAGTTTTTATACACAGTCGACCGTGTGTCCTTCCGCTCGGCCGTTAACACGATAACTTGAGCAAAAATCGATATATCTTTACTAAACTCAGTTCACGTACTTATCTGAACTCACTTTGTATTGGTGTAAAAAATGGCCACTTTTTCGATATCGAAAATTACGAAAAATGAAAAAAATGCCATAATTATATACCAAATACGAAAAAAGGGATGAAACATGGTAATTGTATTGGTCTATTGACGCAAAATATAACTTTAGAAAAAAACTTGGTAAAATGGGTGTGACACCTACCATATTTAGTAGAAGAAAATGAAAAAGTTTTAGTAGCGGTACCCGACAGATGATGTTCTGGATCACCCTGGTCCACATTTTGGTCGATATCTCGAAAACGCCTTCACATATACAACTAAGGGCCACTCCCTTTTAAAACCCTCATTAATACCTTTAATTTGATACCCATATCGTACAAACACATTCTAGAGTCACCCCCGGTCCACGTTTATGGCGATATCTCGAAAAGGCGTCTACATATAGAACCAAGGCCCACACCTTTCTAAAATACTCATTAACACCTTTCATTTGATACCCATATCGTACAAACAAATTCTAGAGTCACCCCTGGTCCACCTTTATGGCGATATTTCGAAAAGGCGTCCACCTATAGAACTAAGGCCCACGCCCTTTTAAAATACTCATTAACACCTTTCATTTGATACCCATATCGTACAAACAAATTCTAGAGTCACCCCTGGTCCACCTTTACGGAGATATTTCGAAAAGGCGTCCACGTATAGAACTAAGGCCCACGCCCTTTTATAATACTCATTAACACCTTTCATTTGATACCCATATCGTACAAACAAATTCTAGACTCACCCCTAGTCCACCTTTATGGCGATATCTCGAAAAGGCGTCCACCTATAGAACTAAGGGCCACGCCCTTTTAAAATACTCATTAACACCTTTCATTTGATACCCATATTGTACAAAAGCATTCTATAGTCACCCCTGGTCCACTTTTAAAACGATATTCCGAAAAGGCGTCCACCTATAGAACTAAGGCCCACTCCTTTTCAAAATACCCATTAACACCTTTCATTTGATACCCATATAGTACAAACAAATTCTAGAGTCACCCCTGGTCCACCTTTATGGCGATATCTCGAAAAGGCGTCCACATATAGAACTAAGGCCCACGCCCTCTTAAAATACTCATTAACACCTTTCATTTGATACTCATATCGTACAAACAAATTCTAGAGAAACCCCCGGTCCAACTTTATGGCGATATCTCGAAACGGCATCCATCTATAGAACTTAGACCCACGCCCTTTTAAAATACTTATTAATACCTTTCATTTGATACCCATATTCTACAAAATAAATTCTAGAGTCACCCCTGGTCCACCTTTATGGCGATATCTCGAAAAGGCGTCCACCTACAGAACTTAGGCCCACTCCCTTTTAAAATTATCATTAACACATTTCATTTGATACCCATATCGTACAAACAAATTCTAGAGTCAAGCCTGGTCCACCTTTATGGCGATATCCCTAAATGGCGTCCATCTATAGAACTATGGCCCACTTCCTCTTAAAATACTCTTTAATACCTTCCGTTTGATACACATGTCATACAAACGCATTCCAGGGTTACCCTAGGTTCTTTTTACAACATGTTGATTTTCCCTTACTTTGTCTCCACAGCTCTCAACTGAGTATGTAATGTTCGGTTACACCCGAACTTAGCCTTCCTTACTTGTTTATTTTATATTTATCTTAAAAATCGTTTAGGTATGTAGATTTGTTCACTATATATTTCTTATCTTATACATCCGACTATTCGGAGATTACGAATCGGATAAGATTATTGTTGAGCCCCATTCATGAAAGGTATGAAGTCTTCGGCACAGCCGAAGACACTCCCGTCCTTACTTGTTTATTTTATATTTATCTTAAAAATTGTTTAGATATGTTCAAATTTCACCAAATGTTTACGTGTATAGCATATACTGTTGTCTGAAAAAATCACAGAGACCGGTGGTATATATAGTATATATCTCATACAACCGATTGTTGAGATAAGAAACTTTGCGCAATTTCTTCCCCATTTTAACAGCTAGAAGCTTCACATTTCACCAAATGCTTACGTGTATAGCATATATTGTTGTCTGAAAAAATCATTGAGATCGGTGGTATATATAGTATATATCTCATACAACCGATTATTCAGATAAGAAACTTTGCGCAGTTTCTGCCCCATTTTAGCAGCTAGAAGCTTCAAATTTCACCAGATGCTTACGTATATAGCATATATTGTTGTCTGAAAAAAGCATAGAGATCGGTTGTATATATATTATATACCCCATATAAACTGTACTTTTTTGCCCCTTTTTTACGGCTAGAAGCTTCAAAATTCATCAAATTTCATCAAATAGTCACGTTTACGTCATATATTTTTGAAATACGTGATTCGTAGTCATAGTTTTTACATGCAGACCACAAAAAACGTGAAGCTTTGCATCCTCATACAAAGTACCTACCTATTTTTATAAATAAATAAATAAATGTAAGGCGCGATAACCTCCGAAGAGATCTAAGGCCGAGCTTCTCTTCCAATTTGCGTCGTGCTCCTCTTGATTTTCCCTACAAATTGGCCGGACGGGACCTACATGCCTTATGCCGACTCCGAACGGCATCTGCAAGGCAGATGAGTTTTCACTGAGAGATTTTCATGGCAGAAATACACCCGGAGCGCTTGCCAAACACTGCCGAGGGGCGACCCCGCTTAGAAAAATTGTCTTCTAATTGAAAAACCTTATTTCTAAAATTTTGATGTTGCTTTGCCCGGGAGTTGAACCCAGGGCATACGGTGTGATAGGCGGAGCACGCTACCATCACACCACGGTGGCCGCGACCTATTTTTATACCTTTCATGAAAATGAAATGGTATATTAATTTCGTCACGAAACCCAAAATTGTAAGTCCTTAAAGGAAAATAGATAGATCCAACATTAAGTATACCGAAATAATCAGATTGAAGAGCTGAGTTGATTTAGCCATGCCCGTCTGTCCGTCTGTCCGTGTGTCCGTCTGTCTGTTTGTATGCAAACTAGTCCCTCAATTTTTGAGATATCTTGATAAAATTTGGTGAGCGGGTGTATTTGGGTGTCCGATTAGACATTTGTTGGAACCGGCCGGATCGGACCACTATAGCATATATCCTCCAAACAACCGATTTTTCAGAAAAAGAGGATTTTTGTCATATCTTACTCAATTTAACAGATTGAAGCTTCAAACTTCACCATATAATTTCGTATATTGCACATATTGTTGCCTGAAAAAAATGATGAGATCGGTCGTATATATAGTATATATCCCCCACAACCGATTGTTCAGATAAGAAACTTTTCGTAATTACTGCCCTATTTTAAGAGCTAGAGGCTTCAAATTTCAACGAATGCTTACGTATATAGCATATATTGTTGTCTGAAAAAATCATAAAGATCGGTGGTATATATAGTATATATATGGTGGTATATATATTATATATATATAATATATATATATATATATTTTCGCAATTTTAGCCGCATTTTAACAGTTAGAAGCTTCAAATTTCACCGAATGCTTATGTATATGGCATATATTGTTGTCTAAAAAAATCATAGAGATCGGTTGTATATATAGTATATAGCTCATTCAACCGATTGTTCAGATAAGAAACTTTTCGCAATTTCTACCCCATTTTAACAGCTACAAGCTTCAAATTTCACCGATTGCTTACGTATATAGTATGTATTGTTGTGTCAAAAAATCATAGAGATCGGTGATATATATAATGTATATATGATGGTATATATAGTATATATATAGTATATATATTTTTTTTTGCGATTTCGGCCCCATTTTAACAGCTAGAAGCTTCAAATTTCACCAAATGCTTACGTGTATAGCATATATCGATGTCTGAAAAAATCATTGAGATCGGTGGTATACATAGTATATATCTCATACAACCGATTGTTCAGATAAGAAACTTTGCGCAATTTCTGCCCCATTTTAACAGCTAGAAGCTTCAAATTTCACCAAATGCTTTCGCATATAGCATATATTGTTGTCTGAAAAAATCATAGAGATCGGTGTATATATATTATATACTTCTTATAAACTGTGATTTTTGGCCCTTTTTTACGGCTAGAAGCTTCAAAATTCATCAAATTTCATCAAATAGTTACGTTTAGGTCATATATTTTTAAAATACGTGATTCGTAGTCATAGTTTTTACATGCAGACCACAAAGAACGTGAAGCTTTGCATCCTCACACAAAGTACCTACCTATTTTTATACCTTTCATGAAAATGAAATGGTATATTAATTTCGTCACGAAACCCAAATTGTAAGTCCTTAAAGGAAAATAGACAGACCTAGCATTAAGTATACCGAAATAATCAGGTTGAAGAGCTGAGTTGATTTAGCCATGTCCGTCTGTCCGTCTGTCTGTTTGTATGCAAACTAGTCCCTCAATTTTTGAGATATCTTGCTAAAATTTGGTGAGCGGGTGTATTTGGGTGTCCGATTAGACATTTGTCGGAACCGGCCGGATCGGACCACTATAGCATATATTCTCCAAACAACCGATTTTTCAGAAAAAGAGGATTTTTGTCATATCTTACTCAATTTAACAGATTGAAGCTTCAAACTTCACCATATAATTTCGTATATTGCACATATTGTTGCCTGAAAAAACTGATGAGATCGGTCGTATATATAGTATATATCCCCCACAACCGATTGTTCAGATAAGAAACTTTTCGTAATTACTGCCCTATTTTAAGAGCTAGAGGCTTCAAATTTCAACAAATGCTTACGTATATGGCATATATTGTTGTCTGAAAAAATCATAGAGATCGGTTGTATATATAGTATATATCTCATTCAACCCAAGAAACTTTTCGCTATTTCTACCCCATTTTAACAGCTATAGGCTTCAAATTTCACCGATTGCTTACGTATATAGTATATATTGTTGTGTCAAGAAATCATAGAGATCGGTGATATATATAATATGTATATGATGGTATATATAATATATATATAGTATATGTATATTTTTTTTTGCGATTTCGGCCCCATTTTAACAGCTAGAAGCTTCAAATTTCACCAAATGCTTACGTGTATAGCATATATTGATGTCTGAAAAAATCATTGAGATCGGTGGTATACATAGCATATATCTCATACAATAGATTTTTCAGATAAGAAACTTTGCGTAATTTCTGCCCCGTTTTAACAGCTAGAAACTTCAAATTTCTCCAAATGCTTACGCATATAGCATATATTGTTGTCTGAAAAAATCATAGAGATCGGTGGTATATATATTATATACTTCATATAAATTGTCATTTTTGGCCCTTTTTTACGGCTAGAAGCTTCAAAATTCATCAAATTTCATCAAATAGTTACGTTTAGGTCAAAATTGTACGTCCTTAAATGAAAATAGATAGACCCAACATTAAGTATACCGAAATAATCAGGTTGAAGAGCTGAGTTGATTTAGCCATGTCCGTCTGTCCGTCTGTCTGTTTGTATGCAAACTAGTCCCTCAATTTTTGAGATATCTTGATAAAATTTGGTGAGCGGGTGTATTTGGGTGTCCGATTAGACATTTGTCGGAACCGGCCGGATCGGACCACTATAGCATATATCCTCCATACAACGGATTTTTCAGAAAAAGAGGATTTTTCTCATATCTTACTCAATTTAACAGATTGAAGCTTCAATATTCACCATATAATTTCGTATATCGCACATATTGTTGCCTGAAAAAATTGATGAGATCGGTCGTATATATAGTATATATCCCCCACAACCGATTGTTCAGATAAGAAACTTTTCGTAATTACTGCCCTATTTTAAGAGCTAGAGGCTTCAAATTTCAACGAATGCTTACGTATATAGCATTTATTGTTGTCTGAAAAAATCATAAAGATCGGTGGTATATATAGTATATATATGGCGGTATATATAGTATATATATATAGTATATATATATATATATATTCGCAATTTTAGCCCCATTTTAACAGGTAGAAGCTTCAAATTTCACCGAATGCTTACGTATATGGCATATATTGTTGTCTGAAAAAATCATAGAGATCGGTTGTATATATAGTATATATCTCATTCAACCCAAGAAACTTTTCGCTATTTCTACCCCATTTTAACAGCTATAAGCTTCAAATTTCACCGATTGCTTACGTATATAGTATATATTGTTGTGTCAAAAAATCATAGAGATCGGTGATATACATAATATATATATGATGGTATATATATAATATATATATATATTTTTTTTACCGATTTCGGCCCCATTTTAACAGCTAGAAGCTTCAAATTTCTCCAAATGCTTACGTGTATAGCATATATTGATGTCTGAAAAAATCATTGAGATCGGTGGTATACATAGTATATATCTCATACAACCGATTGTTCAGATAAGAAACTTTCCGCAATTTCTGCCCCGTTTTAACAGCTAGAAGCTCCAAATTTCACCAAATGCTTACGCATATAGCATATATTCTTGTCTGAAAAAATCATAGGATCGGTGGTATATATATTATATACTTCATATAAACTGTCATTTTTGGCCCTTTTTTACGGCTAGAAGCTTCAAAATTCATCAAATTTCATCAAATAGTTACGTTTAGGTCATATATTTTCGAAATACGTGATTCGTAGTCATAGTTATTACATGCAGACCACAAAAAACGTGAAGCTTTGCATCCTCACACAAAGTACCTATATCAACATTCAAGTTGATATTTTAAAAAACTCTTTTATTTTGGTTTGCAATATAAAATTTATTTTTGTTTATTTTTTTGTTTAAATATTTTCCAACTAATTAGAATTTTCTTTTTTTGAAGTTATTCAAAATTTTAAGTTAACACGAAAACTCAATTAAAATTATTTTAAAAATTAAAGTAAAGAGTACAAAGTAGTTAACACTATATTTGCTCCCTCTCCAAGAAAATTTGAAACAAACAAATTATTAATTAATATTAAATGTAACCTTTTTTTGTTTTTTGTTGTTTAATGTATTTGTATTTAAATTAGTGTTAATAAGTATGTTTGCTGGTTTAAGTAAATCAATTGAAATATTTTTAATAGTATTTTTGTATTGAATTGTAAATGTTTTATGTTTCTTAGAGATAACTTTAAAAGGTCCTTCATAAGGTGATTCTAAATTAGATTTACGAAGAACTTTAACAAAAACTTACTCACAATTTTCTAATTGTTTAGGAACGAAAAAATTTTCTTTGTTATGATGAAAAACTTTAGAACGAACAAGCGAAATATAATCTCTTATTTTATGAAGAGCGTCATTAGAAAAATCATGTTCTTTATTACTATTTAAAATAATTAATTCACCAGGTATTCTAAGTGTTTGGCCATAAACAAGTTCAGCAGATGAACATTTTAAATCTTCTTTAATAGAAGTTCGTAAACCAAGTAGAATGAATGGTAAAATGTCAGACCAATGCACCGAGTCGTTTGATGCTATAATTGCTGCTTTTAAAGTTCGATGAAATCTCTCTATCATGCCATTTGCTTGGGGATGGTAAGGAGATGTATGAATTTTATGAGAACCTAAAAGTTTAGTTAATTCCGTAAAAAATTTTGAAGTGAATTGTGAACCTTGATCTACTGTAATATTTAATGGTATACCAAATCGTGGTATATATTTTGAATAAAAGTTTTTACTATAGTATTTGTTGAAATAGCAGTGTTGAAAGGCAGTATTTGGCAAGCACTCCGGGTGTATTTCTGCCATGAAAAGCTCTCAGTGAAAACTCATCTGCTTTGCAGATGCCGTTCGGAGTCGGCATAAAACATGTAGGTCCCGTCCGGCCAATTTGTAGGGAAAATCAAGAGGAGCACGACGCAAATTGGAAGAGAAGCTCGGCCTTAGATCTCTTCGGAGGTTATCGCGCCTTACATTTTTTTTTTTTTTTTATTTGTTGAAATATCTTTAAGTGGATAAGCTTCAGGCCAACGTGAAAATCTGTCAATAATTGTTAAAATATAACAATTTCCATTTGAAGTTGGAAGAGGTCCAACAATATCCATATGAATATGTTCAAAACGGCCTGATGGTATTTGAATTTTTTGGATAGGAGATTTAGTATGTCTTGAAATTTTGGATTTTTGACAATTGATGCAAGATGAAGTCCAATCGTTAATCTCTTTACGCATGTTAGGCCAATAATATTTATTTTGAATTAGTTTTCTAGTTGTTCTTATACTTGGATGAGATAATGAGTGAATTTTGTCAAATATAAATAATCAGGTTGAAGAGCTGAGTTGATTTAGCCATGTCCGTCTGTCCGTCTGTCTGTTTGTATGCAAACTAGTCCCTCAATTTTTGAGATATCTTGATAAAATTTGGTGAGCGGGTGTATTTGGGTGTCCGATTAGACATTTGTCGGAACCGGCCGGATCGGACCACTATAGCATATATCCTCCATACAACCGATATTTCAGAAAAAGAGGATTTTTGTCATATCTTACTCAATTTAACAGATTGAAGCTTCAAACTTCACCATATAATTTCGTATATTGCACATATTGTTGCCTGAAAAAACTGATGAGATCGGTCGTATATATCCCCCACAACCGATTGTTCAGATAAGAAACTTTTCGTAATTACTACCCTATTTTAAGAGCTAGAGGCTTCAAATTTCAACGAATGCTTACGTAGATAGCATATATTGTTGTCTGAAAAAATCATAGAGATCGGTTGTATATATAGTATATATCTCATTCAACCGATTTTTCAGATAAGAAACTTTGCGCAATTTCTGCCCCGTTTTAACAGCTAGAAGCTTCAAATTTCACCAAATGCTTACGTATATGGCATATATTGTTGTCTGACAAAATCATAGAGATCGGTTGTATATATAGTATATATCTCATTCAACCGATTGTTCAGATAAGAAACTTTTCGCAATTTCTACCCCATTTTAACAGCTATAAGCTTCAAATTTCACCGATTGCTTACGTATATAGTATATATTGTTGTGTCCAAAATCATAGAGATCGGTGATATATATAATATATATATGATGGTATATATAGTATATATATATTTTTTTTTGCGATTTTTGCCCCATTTTAACAGCTAGAAGCTTCAAATTTCTCCAAATGCTTACGTTTATAGCATATATTAATGTCTGAAAAAATCATTGAGATCGGTGGTATACATAGTATATATCTCATACAACCGATTGTTCAGATAAGAAACTTTGCGCAATTTCTGCCCCGTTTTAACAGCTAGAAGCTTCAAATTTCACCAAATGCTTACGCATATAGCATATATTGTTGTCTGAAAAAATCATAGAGATCGGTTGTATATATAGTATATATCTCATTCAACCGATTGTTCAGATAAGAAACTTTTCGCAATTTCTACCCCATTTTAACAGCTATAAGCTTCAAATTTCACCGATTGCTTACGTATATAGTATATATTGTTGTGTCCAAAATCATAGAGATCGGTGATATATATAATATATATATGATGGTATATATAGTATATATATTTTTTTTTGCGAATTTTGCCCCATTTTAACAGCTAGAAGCTTCAAATTTCACCGAATGCTTACGTATATGGCATATATTGTTGTCTGAAAAAACCATAGAGATCGGTTGTATATATAGTATATATCTCATTCAACCGATTGTTCAGATAAGAAACTTTTCGCAATTTCTACCCCATTTTAACAGCTATAAGCTTCAAATTTCACCGATTGCTTACGTATATAGTATATATAGTTGTGTCCAAAATCATAGAGATCGGTGATATATATAATATATATATGATGGTATATATAGTATATATATTTTTTTTTTTGCGATTTTTGCCCCATTTTAACAGCTAGAAGCTTCAAATTTCACCAAATGCTTACGTGTATAGCATATATTAATGTCTGAAAAAATCATTGAGATCGGTGGTATACATAGTATATATCTCATACAACCGATTGTTCAGATAAGAAACTTTGCGCAATTTCTGCCCCGTTTTAACAGCTAGAAGCTTCAAATTTCACCAAATGCTTACGCATATAGCATATATTTTTGTCTGAAAAAATCATAGAGATCGGTGGTATATATATTATATACTTCATATAAACTGTCATTTTTGGCCCTTTTTTACGGCTAGTAGCTTCAAAATTCATCAAATTTCATCAAATAATTACGTTTAGGTCATATATTTTTGAAATACGTGATTCGTAGTCATAGTTTTTAGATGCAGACCACAAAAAACGTGAAGCTTTGCATCCTCACACAAAGTACCTACCTATTTTTATACCTTTCATGAAAATGAAATGGTATATTAATTTCGTCACGAAACCCAAAATTGTAAGTCCTTAAAGGAAAATAGATGGACCCAACATTAATTATACCGAAATAATCAGGTTGAAGAGCTGAGTTGATTTAGCCATGTCCGTCTGTCCGTCTGTCTGTTTGTATGCAAACTAGTCCCTCAATTTTTGAGATATCTTGATAAAATTTGGTGAGCGGGTGTATTTGGGTGTCCGATTAGACATTTGTCGGAACCGGCCGGATCGGACCACTATAGCATACATATATCCTCCATACAACCGATTTTTCAGAAAAAGAGGATTTTTCTCATATCTTACTCAATTTAACAGATTGAAGCCTCAAACCTCACCATAAAATTTCGTATATTGCACATATTGTTGCCTGAAAAAATTGATGAGATCGGTCGTATATATAGTATATATCCCCCACAACCGATTGTTCAGATAAGAAACTTTTCGTAATTACTGCCCTAGTTTAAGAGCTAGAGGCTTCAAATTTCAACGAATGCTTACGTATATAGCATATATTGTCTGAAAAAATCATAAAGATCGGTGATATATATAGTATATATATATAATATATATATATATATTTTCGCAATTTTAGCCCCATTTCAACAGCTAGAAGCTTCAAATTTCACCGAGTGCTTACGTATATGGCATATATTGTTGTCTGAAAAACTCATTGAGATCGGTTGTATATATAGTATATATCTCATTCAACCGATTGTTCAGATAAGAAACTTTTCGCAATTTCTACCCCACTTTAACAGCTATAAGCTTCAAATTTCGCCGATTGCTTACGTATATAGTATATATTGTTGTGTCAAAAAATCATAGAGATCGGTTATATATATAATATATATATAATGGTATATATAGTATATATATAGTACATATATTTTTTTTTGCGATTTCGGCCCCATTTTAACAGCTAGAAGCTTCAAATTTCACCAAATGCTTACGTGTATAGCATATATTGATGTCTGAAAAAATCATTGAGATCGGTGGTATACATAGTATATATCTCATACATCCGATTGTTCAGATAAGAAACTTTGCGCAATTTCTGCCCCGTTTTAACAGCTAGAAGCTTCAAATTTCACCAAATGCTTACGCATATAGCATATATTGTTGTCTGAAAAAATCGTAGAGATCGGTGGTATATATATTATATACTTAATATAAACTGTCATTTTTGGCCCTTTTTTACGGCTAGAAGCTTCAAAATTCGTCAAATTTCATCAAATAGTTACGTTTGGGCCATATATTTTTGAAATACGTGATTCGTAGTCATAGTTTTTACATGCAGACCACAAAAAACGTGAAGCTTTGCATCCTCACACAAAGTACCTACCTATTTTTTATTTTATATTTATCTTAAAAATTGTTTAGATATGTTCAAATTTCACCAAATGTTTACGTGTATAGCATATACTGTTGTCTGAAAAAATCATAGAGACCGGTGGTATATATAGTATATATCTCATACAACCGATTGTTGAGATAGGAAACTTTGCGCAATTTCTTCCCCATTTTAACAGCTAGAAGCTTCAAATTTTACCAAATGCTTACGTGTATAGCATATATTGTTGCCTGAAAAAATCATTGAGATCGGTGGTATATATAGTATATATCTCATACAACCGATTGTTCAGATAAGAAACTTTGCGCAGTTTCTGCCCCATTTTAGCAGCTAGAAGCTTCAAATTTCACCAAATTCTTACGTATATAGCATATATTGTTGCCTGAAAAAATCATAGAGATCGGTTATATATATATTATATACCCCATATAAACTGTATTTTTTTGCCCCTTTTTTACGGCTAGAAGCTTCAAAATTCATCAAATTTCATCAAATAGTTACGTTTACGTCATATATTGTTGAAATACGTGATTCGTAGTCATAGTTTTTACACGCAGACCACAAAAAACCTAAAACTTTGCATCCTCACACAAAGTACCTACCAATTTTTTATTTTATATTTATCTTAAAAATCGTTTAGGTATGTAGATCTGTTCATTATATATTTCTTATCTTATACATCCGGAGATTACGAACGGCATAATTATTATTGTTCAGCCCCATTCATGAAAGGTATGAAGTCTTCGGCACAGCCGAAGACAGTCCCGTCCTTACTTGTTTTTCTTCGAGTTATGGCTCCCGAAACATAGAAAATTGTTTAGTCATAAAAGGGGAGGTGCCACGCCCATTTTTTTAAATTTGAAAATTGTCCTATTTATTGTTATAAGTCCACTTGGGAAATGAAATACCATTGATATAAAGCTCTTTTTTGCAAAGATATAGCTTATTTTATTCGGCCGCGACCCTTCTAAAAATCTTTTACATAAAAGTGGGCGTGGTCCTTAACCGATTTCGTTAATTTTTCTTCGAAGCATTCCCTTTAGTAAAAGCAACCTCTGTGGGCGTGGTTATCATCCGACTTCGCTCATTTTCAATACCATTCTATTCTGGGCCCAGGTAAGCTCATGTACCAAATTTGGTTAAGATATCTCAATATTTACTCAAGTTATCGTGTTAACGGGCAGACGGACAGACGGACAGATGGACGGACGGACATGGCTCTATCAATTTTTTTTTTTTTGGTAATGATGATTTTGATATATGGAAGTCTATATTTATCTCGATTCCTTTATACCTGTACAACCAACCGTTATCCAAAATTTTTAAGTTTAACCGTTTTATTGAAAACAACATTTATATAAAGTAAAAATAATACTAAAAGCTAGAAAACAATTAGGTAGGTCCTAGGTACTAGTCATCACACTCCTCATCAATCTAGGACGTTGATCAGACAATTAAATAAAAGCGTTGGGCGCGTAAAATTTCTAAAATTGTGAGGCATAACCTGATTAAGGTTCAATTGGTCTTACTTATGACTATCAATAGAAATTTGACGTGTCCAACGCTTTTATTTAATTGTCTGATCAACGCCCTAGATTGGTGAGGAATGTGATGACTATTACCTAGGACCTCCCTACTTCTTTTCTAGCTTTTAGTATTTCTATTACTTAATGTAAGTATTCTTTTCAATTAAACCGTTTAACTTAAACATTTATTTTACTATTTTATTTTCAAGTTTTTAGTCCTTATTTAGTTGCCTATTACTAAATTCATTCTATTTAGTTCATTTAGTGTCTCATTATTACAAAGACTTTTTCCTGACAATTTGTTACAATCTAAGTCCTTCCAAAGACTTTACTCTACTCAGCGCCGCGTAAGCTTGTCCCTCCTCGAACTCCAAAGTATTTTGATGTCACTTCTACCGGACTGTATGTAATATTTGTTCCAAATATAAGCCAAATCGGACCACAAATACGATTATTTTAAATATCTAGATCCTTGCCGCACCTAGCAGGATTTTTTTTCATAAAGCGATTTCTATTTCTCTATGTAATATGTGTTCCAAATTTGAACCAAATCGGACCACAATTACGATTTTTTTTTAAATATTTCGATCCATTCGCCACCTATTGGAGCATTTTTTTTGCTTATTATTGCATTGTCATCGGGTTCTGAACTATATTCCAAGTTTCAAGCTTGTAGCTCATCGGGAATCTACTTAAATTTTAATTACAAACTTCGTAAACAATGGCAGGCCGGTTGGCCGGTCGCTACACAGAGTCAAACTAAATAAAACCGTTTAAAAACGGCCTCGTTGATGATAAAGTATTCAAGTAGGGTACAATTAAATGAGTCACTCGCATAAATGTGGTAAGTACCAACTTAAGAAAGAGGTAATAAGGGGATTTCAGCGTGATGAGCTTATAGATGAATATGCAGTTACGAGCCTTAAAGTATTCAGAGATCTCGCATCCCAATATGCTCCACGTAAAGAAGATATTTGATCAAACTTGCACAGACCGAGGACATAGCGCGATAAATTATTAAATAGAATCTCGAATTTGCGAAATGACTTGCTATCCAGCTTGCCTTAAACCAGTTCTGAAGGAAAATGGTGACCCTTTAATTTTTTATTGATTATTGGGAAAATGAACGACTTATCTCCATTGAGATGCAAGCCATTGGGCTTCGCTCATTGAAATCGTGGATAGCTCAGCATTGACATCAGACCACAGCTCAATAGATTGCGCCAGGAGAACGAACATATATAATTGTAAATCATCAGCATAAGCATGAAGATTTGCTTTCCTACAGACATGAAAAACTTCCTTTAAAAACAACTAAATTGCTTCTAATGAATTGAAGAGCACTATTACTAAGTCCAAAATACGTTTTAGCTTTTCATCTGGCTTTTGTCAAACAGTACAGTAAACGATTTGTAAGCATAGCAGTATTACAGCCATAATCATCTCGAAAACTTTATAGAGATCCGACAAAGTGCTAAAGGGACTAAAATCCTTTGAACTACAGGCAGATGCCTTCTTAGCAACAGGTAACTCAGAAGCAACTTTTCACAATAGCGGAAAGCACGTAGATGTAACACAGTGATTTATGATGTTAACTTCGGCAGGATAAATGGTAAACATTTTCAATGAATTTGATTGGAAGCTCATCTTTTCCCACCACATTCGAGCTCATGCCAAGGGCACACCTTCCCACATCATATTCACAGACTGTATCAAAGTCAAACAGTGTACCATCAAACCGCAATTCACTATGTGAAACAAATAGTATATCAGTTGGACATGATTCAAAAATGCATCATTGACAGTTTCAGGAGCGTACTTGCACAACGCATCGTCCTTACTGCGAACCTGTAGACTATTAACACAAGATACTGGTTTGTAGCCTAGTATCCAACTTTATTCCAAAATACGCCCGTTCTCACACCTAGTAATTAGAGTTGATCTATTTCTAGCAGGTCTGAAAGCCTTCCAATTTTCCAGTTAAGAGTACAGCTTGGAGCATAGCCAGTTGGAGTCGTATCGTCTATTAAGTAGAATCCTGCACTTGCAAGTCGAAAAGCGAATAAGAGTATACATTTAAGAATCACCACAAAATGTCGTGATTATAGTCAATTATATATTAGGACATTACTTCAAAAAAGGACTTTAGAATAAAATATTTTTAATTTTTGTTGTTATATCGGCCTACTGATTTAAAAGGTCGCGGGTTCAAATCGAGCTCAAGGCCTAACAATAATTATTTTATCATTATTATGGTTACGATACATTTTTTCTTAAATGAAACATTTTTTTTATACTTATTATTAAGAATTCATGAGCTTTACACCGGCTTATAATAACACTGTGGAACAAATTCAGGTTAGCAAAAGTTAGGTCGATTCTGAGAGTGGGGGTGAAAATATAGGCTAACTTAGAAGTCCCGTATCGCGGCGTTTGTTTATGTTAGTTCGAATTTTTTTTTTAATCGACCTTCGAACTTTGCAGTCATATACCGATTTTCAGCATATTGTTTGTATGGTTTTTTGGCAATAACTCGTAGACTAATTGATATTTTTTCAATCTGTTAAATCCGAAATCCGACTATGACCACGCCCACTTTTTCGATATCGAAAATTACGAAAAATGAAAAAAATTTCATAATTATATACCAAATTAGAAAAAATGGATGAAACATGGTAATTGTATTGGTCTATTGACGTAAAATATAACTTTAGAAAAAAACTTGGTAAAATGGGCGTGACACCTACCATATTAAGTAGAAGAAAATGAAAAATTTTTGCAGGGCGAAATCAAAAGCCCTTGGAATCTTGGAAGGAATACTGTACGTGGTATTACATATATAAATAAACTAGCGGTACCCGAAAGATGATGTTCTGGATCACCCTGGTCCACATTTTGGTAGATATCTTGAAAACGCCTTCACATATACAACTAAGGGCCACTCCCTTTTAAACCCTCATTAATACCTTTAATTTGATACCCATATCGTACAAACACATTCTAGAGTCACCCCTGGTCCACGTTTATGGCGATATCTCGAAAAGGCGTTCACATATAGAACTAAGTCCCACTCCTTTTTAAAATACTCATTAACACCTTTCATTTGATACCCATATCGTACAAACAAATTCTAGAGTCACCCCTGGTCCACCTTTATGTCGATATCTCGAAAAGGCATCCACCTATAGAACTAAGGCCCACTCCCTTTTAAAATACTCATTAACTCCTTTCATTTGATACCCATATCGTACAAAAAAATTCTAGAGTCACCCCTGGCCCATCTTTATGGCGATATCTCGAAAAGGCGTCCACCTATAGACCTAATGCCCACTCCCTCTTAAAATGCTCAGTAACACCTTTCGTTTGATACCCATATCGTACAAACACATTCTAGAGTCACCCCTGGCCCAACCTAATGACGATATCTCGAAAAGGTGTCCACCTATAGACCTCATGCCCACTCCCTCTTAAAATGCTCAGTACCACCTTTCGTTTGATACCCATATCGTACAAACATTCTAGAGTCACCCTTGGTCCACCTTTATGGCGATATCTCGAAAAGGCGTCCACCTATAGAACTAAGGATTACTCCCTTTTAAAATACTCATTACCACCTTTCATTTGATACCCATATCGTACAAACACATTCTAGAGTCACCCCTGGCCCACCCTAATGGCGATATTTCGAAAAGGCGTCCACCTATAGACCTAATGCCCACTCCCTCTTAAAATGCTCCGCAACACCTTTCGTTTGATACCCATATCGTACAAACATTCTAGAGTCACCCCTGGCCCACCCTAATGGCGATATCTCGAAAAGGCGTCCACCTGTAGACCTAATGCCCACTCCCTCTTAAAATGCCCAGTAACACCTTTCGTTTGATACCCATATCGTACAAACACATTCTAGAGTCACCCCTGGCCCACCCTAATGACGATATCTCGAAAAGGCGTCCACATAGACCTCATGCCCACTCCCTCTTAAAATGCTTAGTAACACCTTTCGTTTGATACCCATATCCTACAAACATTCTAGAGTCACCCTTGGTCCACCTTTATGGCGATATCTCTAAAAGGCGTCCACCTATAGAACTAAGGATTACTCCCTTTTAAAATACTCATTACCATCTTTCATTTGATGCCCATATCATACAAACACATTCTAGAGTCACCTCTGGCCCTCCTTAATTTCGAAAAGGCGTCCACCTATAGACCTAATGCCCACTCCCTCTTAAAATGCCCTGTAACACCTTTCGTTTGATACCCATATCGTACAAACACATTCTAGAGTCACCCCTGGCCCACCCTAATGACGATATCTCGAAAAGGCGTCCACCTATAGACCTCATGCCCACTCCCTCTTAAAATGCTCAGTAACACCTTTCGTTCGATACCCATATCGTACAAACATTCTAGAGTCACCCTTGGTCCACCTTTATGGCAATATCTCGAAAAGGCGTCCACCTATAGAACTAAGGATTACTACCTTTTAAAATACTCATTACCACCTTTCATTTGATACCCATATCGTAAAAACACATTCTAGAGTCACGCCTGGCCCACCCTAATGGCGATATTTCGAAAAGGCGTCCACCTATAGACCTAATGCCCACTCCCTCTTAAAATGCTCAGTAACACCTTTCGTTTGATACCCATATCGTACAAACATTCTAGAGTCACCCCTGGCCCACCCTAATGGCGATATCTCGAAAAGGCGTCCACCTACAGACCTAATGCCCACTCCCTCTTAAAATGCTCAGTAACACCTTTCATTTGATTCCCATATCGTACAAACACATTCTAGAGACACCCCTGGTCCACCTTTATGGCGATATCTCGAAACGTCGTCCACCTATGGAACTAAGGATCACTCCTTTTCAAAATACTCATTAACAGCTTTCATTTGATACCCATATCGTACAAACATATTCTAGAGTCACCCCTGGTCCACCTTTGTGGCGATATCTCGAAAAGGCGTTCACCTATAGAACTAAATCCCATTCCCTTTTAAAATACTCATTACCACCTTTCATTTGATACTCATATCGTACAAACACATTCTAGAGTCACCCCTGGTCCACCTTAATGGCGATATCTCGAAAAGGCGTCCACCGATAGACCTAAGGCCCACTCCCTCTTAAAATGCTCAGTAACACCTTTCATTTGATACCCATATCGTACAAACAAATTCTAGAGTCAGCCCTGGTCCACCTTTATGGCGATATCCCTAAATGGCGTCCATCCATAGAACTATGGCCTACTCTCTCTTAAAATACTCTTTAATACCTTCCATTTGATACACATGTCATACAACCACATTCCAGGGTTACCCTAGGTTCATTTTCCGACATGGTGATTTTCCTTATTTTGTCTCTATAGCTCTCAACTGAGTATGTAATGTTCGGTTACACCCGAACTTAGCCTTCCTTACTTGTTTTTTAGTCAAATTGAAAAAAAAGTTAATACCTTTACAGTATATAAGTAAATTAAGTCAACATTCAACTCCAGTAATTACATGGTGCAACAAAATACAAAAATTAAAGAAAATTTCAAAATGGGCGTGGTTCCGCCCTTTTTCATTTAATTTGTCTAGGATACGTTTAATGCCATAAGTCGAACAAAAATTTACCAATCCTTTTGAAATTTGGTAGAGGCTTAGATTCTAGGACGATAACTGTTTTCTGTGAAAAAGGGCGAAATCGGTTGAAGCCACGCCCAGTTTTTATACAAAGTCGACCGTCTGTCCTTCCGCATGGCCGTTAACACGATACTTGAGCAAAAATCGACATATCTTTAATGAACTTAGTTCACGTACTTACTTGAACTCATTTTATCTTGGTATGAAAAATGAACGAAATCCGACTATGACCACTCCCACTTTTTTGATATCGAAAATTACGAAAAATGAAAAAAATGCCATAATTCTATACCAAATACGAAAAAAGGGATGAAACATGGTAATTGGATTGGTTTATTGACGCGAAATATAACTTTAGAAAAAACTTTGTAAAATGGTTGTGACACCTACCATATTAAGTAGAACAAAATGAAAAAGTTCTGCAGGGCGAAATTAAAATCTCTTGGAATTTCGTAGTAAGTAAGTAAGAAAGTAGAAAGTAAGTAAGTAAAGAAATTAGCGGTACTCGACAGATGAATTTCTGGGTCACCCTGGTCCTCATTTTGATCGATATTTCGAAAACGCCTTCACATATACAACAACCACAACTCCCTTTTAATACCCTCATTAACCTTTAATTTGATACCCATATCGTACAAACACATTATAGAGTCACCCCTGGTCCACCTTTATGGCGATATCTCGAAAAGGCGTCCACCTATAGAACTAAGGCCCACTCCCTTTTAAAATACTTATTATCACCTTTCGTTTGATACCCATATTGTACAAACGCATTCTAGAGTCAACCCTGGTCCACCTTTATGGCGATATTTCGAAAATGCGTCCACCCGTAGAACTAAGGCCCACTCCCTTTTAAAATTCTCATTAACACCTTTTATTTAATACCCATATTGTACAAACGCATTCTAGAGTCACCCCTGGTCCACCTTTATGGAGATATCTGGAAAAGGGCTCCACCTATAGAACTGAGGCCCACTAGCTTTTAAAATTCTCATTAAAACCTTTCACTTGATACCCATATCGTACAAACAAATTCTAGAGTCACCCCTGGTCCACCTTTATGGCGATATCCCGAAAAGGCGTCCACCTATAGAACTAAGCCCACACCCTTTTAAAATACTCATTAACACCTTTCATTTTATAAATATATCTTACAAACAAATTCTAGAGTCACCCCTGGTCCACCTTTATGGCGATATCTCGAAAAGGCGTCCACCCATAGAACTAAGGCCCACTCCCTTTTAAAATACTCATTAACACCTTTCGTTTGATACCCATATTGTACAAACGCATTCTAGAGTCAACCCTGGTCCACCTTTATGGCGATATCTCGAAACGGCGTCCACCTATAGAACTAAGACCCACTCCCTTTTAAAATACTCATTAACACCTTTCATTTGATATCCGTATCTTACAAACAAATTCTAGAGTCACCCCTGGTCCACCTTTATGGCGATATCTCGAAAAGGCGTCCACCCATAGAACTAAGGCCCACTCCCTTTTAAAATACTCATTAACACCTTTCGTTTGATACCCATATTGTACAAACGCATTCTAGAGTCAACCCTGGTCCACCTTTATGGCGATATCTCGAAACGGCGTCCACCTATAGAACTAAGACCCACTCCCTTTTAAAATACACATTAACACCTTTCATTTGATACCCGTATCTTACAAACAAATTCTAGAGTCACCCCTGGTCCACCTTTATGGCGATATTTCGAAAGTGCGTCCACCCGTAGAACTAAGGCCCACTCCCTTTTAAAATACTCATTAACACCTTTTGTTTAATATCCATATTGTACAAACGCATTCTAGAGTCACCCCTGGTCCACCTTTATGGAGATATCTGGAAAAGGGCTCCACATATAGAACTAAGGCCCACTAGCTTTTAAAATTCTCATTAAAACCTTTCACTTGATACCCATATCGTACAAACAAATTCTAGAGTCACCCCTGGTCCACCTTTATGGCGATATCCCGAAAAGGCGTCCACCCATAGAACGGAGGCCCACTCCCTTTTAAAATACTCATTAACACCTTTCATTTGATACCCATATCGTACAAACAAATTCTAGAGTCACCCCTGGTCCACCTTTATGGCGATATCTCGAAAAGGCGTCCACCTATAGAACTAAGGCCCACTCCCTTTTAAAATACTCATTAACACCTTTCATTTGATACCCATATCGTACAAACAAATTCTAGAGTCAGCCCTGGTCCACCTTTATGGCGATATCCCTAAATGGCGTCCATCCATAGAACTATGGCCTACTCTCTCTTAAAATACTCTTTAATACCTTCCATTTGATACACATGTCATACAACCACATTCCAGGGTTACCCTAGGTTCATTTTCCTACATGGTGATTTTCCTTATTTTGTCTCCATAGCTCTCAACTGAGTATGTAATGTTCGGTTACACCCGAACTTAGCCTTCCTTTCTTGTTTTTTAGTCAAATTGAAAAAAAAGTTAATACCTTTACAGTATATAAGTAAATTAAGTCAACATTCAACTCCAGTAATTACATGGTGCAACAAAATACAAAAATTAAAGAAAATTTCAAAATGGGCGTGGTTCCGCCCTTTTTCATTTAATTTGTCTAGGATACGTTTAATGCCATAAGTCGAACAAAAATTTACCAATCCTTTTGAAATTTGGTAGAGGCTTAGATTCTAGGACGATAACTGTTTTCTGTGAAAAAGGGCGAAATCGGTTGAAGCCACGCCCAGTTTTTATACAAAGTCGACCGTCTGTCCTTCCGCTCGGCCGTTAACACGATAACTTGAGCAAAAATCGATATATCTTTACTAAACTCAGTTCACGTACTTATCTGAACTCACTTTGAATAGGTATAAAAAATGGCCGAAATGCGACTATGACCACGCCCCCTTTTTCGATATCGAAAATTGCGAAAAATGAAAATATGCCATAATTCTATATCAAATACGAAAAAAGGGATGAAACATGGTAATTGGATTGGTTTATTGTCACAAAATATAACTTTAGAAAAAACTTTGTAACATGGGTGTGACACCTATCATATTAAGTAGAAGAAAATGAAAAAGTTCTGCAGGGCGAAATTAAAATCTCTTGGAATTTCGGCAGGAATACTGTTCGTGGTATTACATATATAAAGAAATTAGCGGTACTCGACAGATGAATTTCTGGGTCACCCTGGTCCTCATTTTGATCGATATTTCGAAAACGCCTTCACATATACAACAACCACAACTCCCTTTTAATACCCTCATTAACCTTTAATTTGATACCCATATCGTACAAACACATTATAGAGTCACCCCTGGTCCACCTTTATGGCGATATCTCGAAAAGGCGTCCACCTATAGAACTAAGCCCACACCCTTTTAAAATACTCATTAACACCTTTCATTTTATAAACATATCTTACCAACAAATTCTAGAGTCACCCCTGGTCCACCTTTATGGCGATATCTCGAAAAGGCGTCCACCTATAGAACTAAGCCCACACCCTTTTAAAATACTCATTAACACCTTTCATTTTATAAACATATCTTACAAACAAATTCTAGAGTCACCCCTGGTCCACCTTTATGGCGATATCTCGAAAAGGCGTCCACCCATAGAACTAAGGCCCACTCCCTTTTAAAATACTCATTATCACCTTTCGTTTGATACCCATATTGTACAAACGCATTCTAGAGTCAACCCTGGTCCACCTTTATAACGATATCCCGAAAAGGCGTCCACCTATAGAACTGAGGCTCCCTCCCTTTTAAAATACTCATTAACACCTTTCATTTGATACCCATATCGTACAAAAAAATTCTAGAGTCACCCCTGGTCCACCTTTATGGCGATATCTCGAAACGGCGTCCACCTATAGAACTAAGACCCACTCCCTTTTAAAATACTCATTAACACCTTTCATTTGATACCCGTATCTTACAAACAAATTCTAGAGTCACCCTTGGTCCACATTTATGGCGATATTTCGAAAATGCGTCCACCCGTAGAACTAAGGCCCACTCCCTTTTAAAATTCTCATTAACACCTTTTATTTAATACCCATATTGTACAAACGCATTCTAGAGTCACCCCTGGTCCACCTTTATGGAGATATCTGGAAAAGGGCTCCACCTATAGAACTAAGGCCCACTAGCTTTTAAAATTCTCATTAAAACCTTTCACTTGATACCCATATCGTACAAACAAATTCTAGAGTCACCCCTGGTCCACCTTTATGGCGATATCCCGAAAAGGCGTCCACCCATAGAACGGAGGCCCACTCCCTTTTAAAATACTCATTAACACCTTTCATTTGATACCCATATCGTACAAACAAATTCTAGAGTCACCCCTGGTCCACCTTTATGGCGATATCTCGAAAAGGCGTCCACCTATAGAACTAAGGCCCACTCCCTTTTAAAATACTCATTAACACCTTTCATTTGATACCCATATCGTACAAACAAATTCTAGAGTCACCCCTGGTCCACCTTTATGACGATATCTCGAAAAGGCGTTCACCTATAGAACTAAGCCCACACCCTTTTAAAATACTCATTAACACCTTTCATTTTATAACATATCTTACAAACAAATTCTAGAGTCACCCCTGGTCCACCTTTATGGCGATATCTCGAAAAGGCGTCCACCCATAGAACTAAGGCCCACTCCCTTTTAAAATACTCATTAACACCTTTCGTTTGATACCCATATTGTACAAACGCATTCTAGAGTAACGCCTGGTCCACCTTTATGGAGATATCTCGAAAAGGCGTCCACCTATAGATCTAAGGCCCACACCCTTTTAAAATACTCATTAACACCTTTCATCTGATACCAATATCGTGCAAACAAATTCTAGTGTCAGCCATGGTCCACCTTTATGGCGATATCCCTAAATAGGGTCCATCTATAGAACTATGGCCCACTCCCTCTTAAAATACTCTTTAATACCTTCCATTTGATACACATGTCATACAAACACATTTCAGGGTTACCCTAGGTTCGTTTTCCTTCATGGTGTTTTCCCTTATTTTGTCTCCATATCTCTCAATTCGGTTACACCCGAACTGAGCCTTCCTTACTTGTTTTAGGTTTCACTTTGTTTATGTTTTCGATATGGAGTCTCACTTTTATTTTTATGTTTTATTTTTAAGCACTATTGTTTTTTGACGTATTTTGTTTTCAGGGGGGAAATCACTCTTTATTTCTTGTACCCAGAGGGTGACTTTTTTTGTTTTTATCTCACTTAAAGCTTTATTATTTATATTGTTTCTTATGTTTTGACAGCACACACTTTAATTTTCACTTTACGCGAACAGGGTTGCTGATGCAATATCAATGTATACTATCAAAACTTAGTATTAAACGTTTGAGCCACTTGAACCGAACCGGTTCGGCGGTTTGCCTGAGTGGTTCGAACCACTGAACCGAACCGCTTCGATTTTGGAGGCAGTTTGCAGCCCTGCTGGAAATACGGTGGAATGCGCACTCAGAAATATTTTACTTCAAAGCAGGAGCTTTAGAGAATGGCGAGAATATCACCAAACGGCAATCCTATCCGCTCTAGCCGAACTTTTCGACCCTTTAGGATGGCTTGCACCAATGGTCATCGTGGCAAAAATACTTATGCAGAGTATTTTGTTAGAGGGCTCCAATTGAGATGAACCCGTGTCGCAGAGTATTCTGCATCGTTGGAAAACCTTCACCTAACAGTACCACGAGATGGATAACATTAAGATATTGGAATGGGTCAATTTCACGCCAGAGGACGACATCGAAATACATGGGTTTTGCGATGCATCGAAAAGGCATATGCAGCACCAATCTTCATGCGCGTCAATAGGGACTAAAAAGTTTTCACAAATCTTTTGCTAGCCAAAACCCGAGTAGCCTCAGTGAAGACTATATCACTTCCGCGTCTAGCAGAACTGCTCCAGAAATAACCGAATCCATTTTCAGGAACATCAGAATGGGAACCGTAAAACTACGTCTATGAACGGATTTAACCATAGTGATCGCATGGATAAGGAAAGCGCCCTGTTCCTGGTCCACTTTCGTCGCACATCGGATCACCAAGATCATCGACATGGTCTGTAGTAGGGACTGGTTTCACGTGAACTTGGAGTCAAACCCAGCAGATTTAGGCAGTAGAGGTTTACCAGCGTCTGATTTGGTTAGCAATTCGTTGTGGTGGCAGGGACCTTCTTGGCTGCAAGGAGACACTTCCCAATGGCCAGCACAAGAAAGTGACTACATCACCTCCGTAGAGGAAAAGAAGTCGAAAATCTGCGCAGCAAAAACCATGAATGATATTGACGTTCTTCAACGCTTTTCCGACCTATCTTGGGCTTTACGAGTGTTACATATGTTAGGAGGTTATACCGAAGAACTCACGCCAAAACTAAAAGTTATTTCAGGTCAAGTCGCCCTTAATCTCCCCTGATGAGATCAAAGCAGTAACTTAACTTGTCATTAAAATCTATCAGAAACAACATTATAGTTCAGAATATAAAGATTTAAAGGCTGAAAAACCAATTGAAGGGAAAAGTGCAATACTTTCACTTAATCCTTTCTTAGAACCAGATGACATCATTCGGGTAGGAGGGCGTCTGGGGGCCTCACAGGACTTAGCCTATAATGAACGCCATCCAATCCTGCTCCCATACAACTGAAGGTTATCCCGTCTGACAGTCCTAATGTTTCATCAACAAAGTCTGCATGAGGAAAACCAACTCATGTTGCGTTGTGTCACGTTGATACGCACCCAATACTGGATACCTAATGTAAAAACAATGATTAGGGCAATCATTCACAATTTTAAGGTTTGCACCATACATCGAAAACGGGCTCAGACCCAGCTTATGGGCATTCTCCTTCGCGAACGCACGTCATCCAGCCTGGCATTTACGAATACTGGAGTCGACTTCGCCGGACCCTTCGACATCAAAAGTTACCGCGGCAGGGCATGTCGACTATCCAAAGGCTATGTTTGCCTTTTCGTGTGTTTTTCCACACGAGCAATTCATCTGGAGGCCACCATTGGCCTCAGTACACCATCATTTCTAGCGGCATTTGCCCTTTTTATATCTAGGCGCGGATGCCCAAAAAATATGCACTCCGGCAACGGTACAAACTTTGTCGGAGCGTCACGATACTTAAGATCAGAATTCAAGACTTTCATCTCACAAGCGCGAGAGAACGCTGTCTCAAAATACAGGCACCAGTCACTCACGTGGCACTTCAACCCTGCGGGCGCGCCCCACATGGGAGGGCTGTGGGATGCTGGAGTGAAAACTTCAAAAGCCATTTCAAAAAAGATAGCCTCACCACTCAAATTCACCTTCGAGGAATTCCATAAACTCTTGTGCCGGATCGAGGCATGCCTGAACTCGCATCCGCTCAGCCCGGCATCCAATGACCCAACGGACCTAAAGCCGATTGTCCCACGTCATTTCCTTACGGGCAACCACCTACTGGCTCCGCCAGAGCCGGATGCTAGTGAGAGCCCTGCCTCGATGATCAATCGGTGGCAGAAACTCAAAACCCTCCATCACACTTTCTGCAAACGAAGGAAGGTGGAATATCTATCCGAACTTCAAAAACGGGTGAAGTTGAAGCATCCCAAACCAAATATACAAGTGGGAGATCTTGCTGTCGTCAGAGAGGACAACCTATATCCCAACGAATGGAGGTTAGTAGAGTCGTCAACGTTCACCCCGGCGAAGATAACCGAGTAACGGAGGAGATGGATTGTAAGAAGCCCAAGAGCTCCTCATAAAAAACCCCCGGTCATCTCCCTCTTTTCCAAAATCTCTTCACAGACTTCCAGTGAGTTATTCCCACCGAACTTATCTCGTCACTGTGAGAGCATAACTCAGATACTACTCTACTCCTACACCGGGACTCATCGTGGGAGGCTCCCACTGCGGATTCCAAACCACCCTAGTCACTTAGTATCAACAGCGGAATCCCCGGGCTCGCCACGTGAGTAAACACGATCCCCTAAATTTATGCTCTCACGGTAACGGAGATGGGAGGGATGCCTAACAGAAAGACGGAAGAGTTCTGTCGAGGGAAAGGGATGTCAAAAACCCAGCTCTCGTTCACCCGAAACGAGGCCAACCTAACCTAACGCAGATCCGATATCTGCCACAGAACCATGAGTTCGGCCCATTATATTTAAAATTTTCGCAACTATCCCAACTCACTCGTTATCCCAGAACGAGGACACCAGAAAAGCCTACCGCAGAAGGGCGAACCGATCTGCCACAGAATCTAAGGGCTTTCGGCCTTTTATATTATTTAAATTTCCAACAAATCAACCCATATTCACTCGCTCACCCCGAGCGAGGATCACAGACCACCTACGCACTCGGCCAAGGGCGCGAGGCCACAGAATGTAATTGAAGCAATTTCTTCATTATTATAAAATTTCAATTTGCCTACTGCGAAATCCCTTACATTTTTTTGAGAGTTCTTATATTTGGCAAATTGCGGCCACAATCGCTTGTGCTTAAACGTATTTCTTTTTTTTTTTTTTTTTGAAAATGCTATTATATATGGTAGTCTGGCGGGACGGATTTCGGGTTCTTTGCCGTCTTTTCGCGTTCACTTCTTGGTTTGTTTCGGGAAGACTTCGGGTTCATTTAAGCATGGATCCTCGGCACCGACCAAGTGTTGTCGAGACTGCTTGGCTCACGCAAAGGAATGTCGGTAAACAATCCCGAAAACGAATTCTGTAACCTTCAACGAAAGACAAACCAAAGGCCACAATAATTCGGCACATAAATTGCTCAAACGAAGGTTAGGTTAGGTTAGGTTAGAACGAAAGAAAATTGTCTGTTATATTCCACAGTGACCGGTCTGACATTTGGTTCGACTTTGAGTCAAACTTTAAGCAATTTTTTTTTAAATTAATAGTTACAGATCGTTTTTAAACTTCATCAATAGAAGCCTCGCTTTCTAAGAATCTAATTGATTGTAACTGATGAAATATCAGAATTAAGAGAAAAAACGATATAGGTTTTACTAATAATTAATTTATTATATATAAAAATGATTACAAATTATACGCAAATTTTGTGTTATACGGTCGGTGAGAAACTGATTTTTCTTTTTGTGACTTGATGCAGCATACTTATAGCTTTTAGCTTTACACTATTAACATGTATACATGATTGAGTATCTCTATATTTGTGTATTCTCAGATGATGTTAACCGACTCTCGTTACTATGCATAATTATGTTAAGGTGACCAGATGGATGTATATATTATAACACACCTCCTTACATTAATGTTGGTCACCTTTTAAATCTTAACTTAGTACTATATTACAATTCAATAATTTTTCATAGTAATTCAGCATCAGTTAAAATTCTTCATTTTTTTTCAAATTAAATTTATATTTTCTATATTTTTCACAAAATTTGCTTTATGCAGACTTCACTATTTTACAATTTTAAAGTTTTACGATTCAATAATTTTTCATAGTAATTCTGCACCAGATAGTATGTATTTTTAAATCAAATTTAAATTTGCTCTATGGTAAGAAAATCTGCCAGATTATTCCAGGACTCGATCTTGATCTTGATTATTAAACCGTTTTCATAACTCTCGTTTATGTAATGATATTGTACCTCAATGTGCTTAGAGTTTTTAGTGAAATTTCCGAACTTTCCAATAGCTATTGCACATGAGTTATCTTCAAATATTTTAAGAGGTTTTAATGACAATTTGAAAACATCGTTCAACTTGTTTCTAACAAACAATACTTCAGTCACTGCTACTGATAGTGCAGTATACTCAGCAAATGTTGAGCATTTAGTTACTTTATTTTGTTTGTGTGTTTTCCAAAAAACTAAATTTCCATACAATCTAATAATGAAACCTGTAGTTGATTTGTTATCAATATTGTCGCCTGCGAAATCAGAATCAACCATACAATCAAGAGGTCTGCCTTTTAAATTATCAAAATATGTTAATTTCAAATCCTTAGTTTATATAAGTACTAGCAGAACCGGCAGACGTTGTTCTGCCCTAAATTTTTGGTCTATCTGCATACATTTGAATAAGCTTTTTCCGTCTAACTCTGCCCTCGCCCCTCTACACTTTTTCCTAATCTTTGTATTCACTCCGCCCTCCGTATTTTTCGCTTCATCTATCACCATCTTCGTCTCATTCTATGTCTTTCTCAACATTTTCCTTCTCTCTTTTCTCTTCTCTCAAGTTTTTCTCATTCTTGGTGGTAGGTATTTTGTTCCAGTCCCATTCCGCATCTCAGTCCCAGTCCCACTCCGAGTCTCAGTCTCAGCCTCAGTCCCAGTCCTAGTCCTAATCACAGTCCCAGTCCGTCTCTGGTCTACTTCCCGGAAAAAAGCATCGTAAATACTACTATAGGCAAATTTATATACCAAATTTCAGGCAAATCGAATAAGACTTATGTAAATAGGACCGTTGTATATATAGTATATATCTCATACAACCGATTGTTCAGATAAGAAACTTTTCGCAATTTCTACCCCATTTTAACAGCTATAAGCTTCAAATTTCACCGATTCCTTACGTATATAGCATATATTGTTGTCTAAAAAAATCATAAAGATCGGTTGTATATATAGTATATATCTCATACAACCGATTGTTCAGATAAGAAACTTTTCGAAATTTCTACCCCATTTTAACAGCTATGAGCTTCAAATTTCACTGATTGCTTACGTATATAGCATATATTGTTGTCTGAAAAAATCATAGAGATCGGTTGTATATATAGTATATATCTCATACAAATGATTGTTCAGATAAGAAACTTTTCGCAATTTCTACCCCATTTTAACAGTTATAAGCTTCAAATTTCACCGATTGCTTACGTATATATTATGAATTGTTGTGTCAAAAAATCATAGAGACCGGTGATATATATAATATATATATGATGGTATATATAGTATATATATATTTTTTTTAAGATTTCGGCCCCATTTTAACAGCTAGAAGCTTCAAATTTCACCAAATGCTTACGTGTATAGCATATATTGATGTCTGAAAAAATCATTGAGATCGGTGGTATACATAGTATATATCTCATACAACCGATTGTTCAGATAAGAAACTTTGCGCAATCTCTGCCCCGTTTTAGCAGCTAGAAGCTTCAAATTTCACAAAATGCTTACGTATATAGCATATATTGTTGTCTGAAAAAATCATAGAGATCGGTGGTATATATATTATATACTTCATATAAACTGTAATTTTGACCCCTTTTTTACGGCTAGAAGCTTCAAAATTCATCAAATTTCATCAAATAGTTACGTTTACGTCATATATATTTGAAATACGTGATTCGTAGTCATAGTTTTTACATACAGACCACAAAAAACGTGAAGCTTTGCATCCTCACACAGATTACCTACCTATTTTTTATTTTATATTTATCTTAAAAATTGTTTAGATATGTTCAAATTTCACCAAATGCTTACGTGTATAGCATATATTGTTGTCTGAGAAAATCATAGATACCGGTGGTATATATAGTATATATCCCATACAACCGATTGTTCAGATAAGAAACTTTGCCCAATTTCTTCCCCATTTTAACAGTTAGAAGCTTGAAATTTCACAAAATGCTGTGTAGCATATATTGTTGTCTGAAAAAATTATTGAAATCGGTGGTATATATAGTATATATCTCATACAACCGATTGTTCAGTTAAGAAACTTTGCGCAATTTCTGCCCCTTTTTAACAGCTAGACGCTTCAAATTTCACTATATGCTTACGTATATAGCATATATTGTTGTCTGAAAAAATCATAGAGATCGGTAGTATATATATTATATACCCCGTATAAACTCTAATTTTTGCCCCCTTTTTACGGCTAGAAGCTTCAAAATTCATCAAATTTCATCAAATAGTTACGTTTACGTCATATATTGTTGAAATACGTGATTCGTAGTCATAGTTTTTACACGCAGACCAAAAAAAACCTGAAACTTTGCATCCTCACACAAAGTACCTACCTGTTTTTATACCTTTCATGAAAATGAAATGGTATATTAATTTCGTCACGAAACCGAAAATTGTAAGTCCTTAAAGGAAAATAGATAGACCCACCATTAAGTATACCGAAATAATCAGTTTGAAGAGCTGAGTTGATTTAGCCATGTCCGTCTGTCTGTTTGTATGCAAACTAGTCCCTCAATTTTTGAGATATCTTGATAAAATTTGGTGAGCGGGTGTATTTGGATGTCCGATTAGACATTTGTCGGAACCGACCGGATCGGACCACTATAGCATATATCCTCCATACAACCGATTTTTCAGAAAAAGAGGATTTTTGTAATATCTTACCCAATTTAACAGATTGAAGCTTCAAACTTCACCATATACTTTCGTATATTGCACATATTGTTGCCTGAAAAAATTTATGAGATCGGTCGTATATATAGTATGTATCCCCCACAACCGATTGTTCAGATAAGGAACTTTTCGTAATTACTGCTCTATTTTAAGAGCTAGAGGCTTCAAATTTCAACGAATGCTTACGTATATAGCATATATTGTTGTCTGAAAAAATCATAAAGATCGGTGGAATATATAGTATATATAGTATATATATATAGTATATATATATATATTTTCGCAAATTTTAGCCCCATTTTAACAGCTAGAAGCTTCAAATTTCACCGAATATTTACGTATATAGCATATATTGTTGTCTGAAAAAATCATAGAGATCGGTTTGTATATATAGTATATATCTCATACAACCGATTGTTCAGATAAGAAACTTTTCGCAATTTCTACCCCATTTTAACAGCTATAAGCTTCAAATTTCACCGATTGCTTACGTATATAGCATATATTGTTGTCTGAAAAAATCATAGAGATCGGTTGTATATATAGTATATATCTCATACAACCGATTGTTCAGATAAGAAAGCTTCAAATTTCACTGATTGCTTACGTATATAGCATATATTGTTGTCTGAAAAAATCATACAGATCGGTTGTATATATAGTATATATCTCATACAACCGATTGTTCAGATAAGAAACTTTTCGCAATTTCTACCCCATTTTAACAGTTATAAGCTTCAAATTTCACCGATTGCTTACGTATATAGTATGTATTGTTGTGTCAAAAAATCATAGAGATCGGTGATATACATAATATATATATGATGGTATATATAGTATATATATATAGTATATATATATTTTTTTTACGATTTCCGCCCCATTTTAACAGCTAGAAGCTTCACATTTCACCAAATGCTTACGTGTATAGCATATATTGATGTCTGAAAAAATCATTGAGATCGGTGGTATATATATTATATACTTCATATAAACTGTCATTTTGACCCCTTTTTTACGGCTAGAAGCTTCAAAATTCATCAAATTTCATCAAATAGTTACGCTTACGTCATATATTTTTGAAATACGTGATTCGTAGTCATAGTTTTTACATGCAGACCACAAAAAACGTGAAGCTTTGCATCCTCACACAGATTACCTACCTATTTTTATACCTTTCATGAAAATGAAATGGTATATTAATTTCGTCACGAAACCGAAAATTGTAAGTCCTTAAAGGAAAATAGATAGACCCACCATTAAGTATACCGAAATAATCAGGTTGAAGGGCTGAGTTGATTTAGGCATGTCCGTCTGTCCGTCTGTCGGTTTGTATGCAAACTAGTCCCTCAATTTTTGAGATATCTTGATAAAATTTGGTGAGCGGGTGTATTTGGGTGTCCGATTAGACATTTGTCGGAACCGACCGGATCGGACCACTATAGCATATATCCTCCATACAACCGATTTTTCAGAAAAAGAGGATTTTTGTAATATCTTACCCAATTTAACAGATTGAAGCTTCAAACTTCACCATATACTTTCGTATATTGCACATATTGTTGCCTGAAAAAATTTATGAGATCGGTCGTATATATAGTATATATCCCCCACAACCGATTGTTCAGATAAGGAACTTTTCGTAATTACTGCCCTATTTTAAGAGCTAGAGGCTTCAAATTTCAACGAATGCTTACATATATAGCATATATTTTTGTCTGAAAAAATCATGAAGATCGGTGGTATATATAGTATATATATGGTGGTATATATAGTATATATATAGTATATATATATATATTTTCGCAAATTTTAGCGCCATTTTAACAGCTAGAAGCTTCAAATTTCACCGATTGCTTACATATATAGCATATATTGTTGTCTGAAAAAATCATAGAAATCGGTTGTATATATAGTATATATCTCATACAACCGATTGTTCAGATAAGAAACTTTTCGCAATTTCTACCCCATTTTAACAGCTATAAGCTTCAAATTTCACTGATTGCTTACGTATATAGCATATATTGTTGTCTGAAAAAATCATAGAGATCGGTTGTATATATAGTATATGTCTCATTCAACCGATTATTCAGATAAGAAACTTTTCGCAATTTCTACCCCATTTTAACAGCTATAAGCTTCAAATTTCACCGATTGCTTACGTATATAGTATATATTGTTGTGTCAAAAAATCATAGAGATCGGTGATATACATAATATATATATGATGGTATATATATAATATATATATAATTTTTTTGCGATTTCGGCCCCATTTTAACAGCTAGAAGCTTCAAATTTCACCAAGTGCTTACGTGTCTAGCATATATTGATGTCTGAAAAAATCATTGAGATCGGTGGTATACATAGTATATATCTCATACAACCGATTGTTCAGATAAGAAACTTTCCACAATTACTGCCCCGTTTTAACAGCTAGAAGCTTCAAATTTCACCAAATGCTTACGCATATAGCATATATTCTTGTCTGAAAAAATCATAGAGATCGGTGGTATATATATTACATAATTCATATAAATTGTCATTTTTGGCCCTTTTTTACGGCTAGAAGCTTCAAAATTCATCAAATTTCATCAAATAGTTACGTTTAGGTCATATATTTTCGAAATACGTGATTCGTAGTCACAGTTATTACATGCAGACCACAAAAAACGTGAAGCTTTGCATCCTCACACAAAGTACCTATATCAACATTCAAGTTGATATTTTAAAAAACTCTTTTATTTTGGTTTGCAATATAAAATTTATTTTTGTTTATTTTTGAGTTTAAATATTTTCCAACTAATTAGAATTTTCTTTTTTGAAGTTATTCAAAATTTTAAGTTAACACGAAAACTCAATTAACGTTATTTTAAAAATTAAAGTAAAGAGTACAAAGTAGTTAACACTATATTTACTCCCTCTCCAAGAAAATTTGAAACAAACAAATTATTAATTAATATTAAATGTAACCTTTTTTTGTTTTTTGTTGTTTAATGTATTTGTATTTAAATTAGTGTTAATAAGTATGTTTGCTGGTTTAAGTAAATCAATTGAAATATTTTTATACTCAGTTGAGCAGAGCTCACAGAGTATATTAAGTTTGATTGGATAACGGTTGGTTGTACATATATAAAGGAATCGAGATAGATATAGATTTCCATATATCAAAATAATCAGGATCGAAAAAAAATTTGATTGAGCCATGTCCGTCCGTCCGTCCGTCCGTCCGTCCGTCCGTCCGTCTGTCCGTTAACACGATAACTTGAGTAAATTTTGAGGTATCTTGATGAAATTTGGTATGTAGGTTCCTGGGCACTCGTCTCAGATCTCTATTTAAAATGAACGACATCGGACAATAACCACGCCCACTTTTTCGATATCGAAAATTTCGAAAAATCGAAAAAGTGCGATAATTCATTACCAAATACGCATTAAGCGATTAAACTTGGTAGGTGAGTTGAGCTTATGACGCAGAATGGAAAACTAATAAAATTTTGGACAATGGGCGTGGCACCGCCCACTTTTAAATGAAGGTAATTTAGAAGTTTTGCAAGCTGTAACTTGGCAGTCGTTGAAGATATCATGATGAAGTTTGGCAGGAACGTTACTGTTATTACTTTATGTCTGCTTAATAAAAATTAGCAAAATCGGAGAACGATCACGCCCACTTTTTAAAAAAAAATTTTTTTAAATTCAAATTTTAAAAGAAAAGTTAATATCTTTACAGCATATAAGTAAATTATACCAAAATTCAACTCCAGTAATGATATGGTGCAACAAAATACAAAAATAAAAGAAAATTTCAAAATAGACGTGGCTCCGTCCTTTTTCATTTAATTTGTCTAGGATGCTTTTAATGCCATAAGTCGAACAAAAATTAACCAATCAAAACTATTTGGTAGAGGATTAGCTCCCGGGACGATAACTGTTTTCTGTGAAAAAGGGCGAAATCGGTTGAAGCCACGCCCAGTTTTTATACACAGTCGACCGTCTGTCCTTCCGCTCGGCCATTAACACGATAACTTGAGCAAAAATCGATATATCTTTACTAAACTCAGTTCACGTACTTACCTGAGCTCAATTTGTATTGGTGTAAAAAATGGCCGAAATCCGACTATGACCACGCCCACTTTTTCGATATCGAAAATTACGAAAAATGAAAAAAATGCCATAATTATATACCAAATACGAAAAAAGGAATGAAACATGGTAATTGTATTGGTCTATTGACGCAAAATATAACTTTAGAAAAAACTTGGTAAAATGGTGTGACACCTACCATATTAAGTAGAATAAAATGAAAAAGTTTTGCAGGGCGAAATCAAAAGCCCTTAGAGACTTGGAAGGAATACTGTACGTGGTATTACATATATAAATAAATTAGCGGTACCCTACAGATGATGTTCTGGATCACACTGGTCCACATTTGGGTAGATATCTCGAAAACGCCTTCACATATACAACTAAGGGCCACTCCCTTTTAAAACCCTCATTAATACCTTTAATTTGATACCCATATCGTACAAAGGCATTCTAGAGTCGCCCCTTGTCCACCTTTATGGCGATATTTCGAAAAGGCGTCCACCTATAGAACTAAGGCCCACGTCCTTTTAAGATACTCATTAACACCTTTCATTTGATACCCATATCGTACAAACAAATTCTAGAGTCGCCCCTTGTCCACCTTTATGGCGATATTTCGAAAAGGCGTCCACCTATAGAACTAAGGCCCACGTCCTTTTAAGATACTCATTAACACCTTTCATTTGATACCCATATCGTACAAACAAATTCTAGAGTCACCCCTGGTCCACGTTTATGGCGATATCTTGAAAAGGCATCCACCTATAGAACTAAGGCCTACGCCCTTTTAAAATACTCATTAACACCTTTCATTTGATACCCATATCGTACAAACAAATTCTAGAATCACCCCTGGTCCACGTTTATGGCGATATCTCGAAAAGGCATCCACCTATAGAACTAAGACCCACGCCCTTTTAAAATACTCATTAACACCTTTCACTTGATACCCATATAGTACAAACGCATTCTAGAGTCACCCCTGGTCCACTTTTATAACGATATTCCGAAAAGGCGTCCACCTATAGAACTAAGGCCCACTCCCTTTTAAAACACTTATTAACACCTTTCGTTTGATACCCATATCGTACAAACAAATTCTAGAGTCACCCCTGGTCCATCTTTATGGCGATATCTCGAAACGGCGTCCATCTATAGAACTAAGGCCCATTCCCTTTTAAAATAGAAATTACCACCTTTCATTTGATACCCATATCGTACAAAATAAATTCTAGAGTCACCCTTGGTCCACCTTTATGGCGATATCTCGAAAAGGCGTCCACCTATAGAACTTAGGCCCACTCTCTTTTACAATTATCATTAACACATTTCATTTGATACCCATATCGTACAAACAAATTCTAGAGTCAGGCCTGGTCCACCTTTATGGCGATATCCCTAAATGGCGTCCATCTATAGAACTATGGCCCACTTCCTCTTAAAATACTCTTTAATACCTTCCGTTTGATACACATGTCATACAAACACATTCCAGGGTTACCCTAGGTTTTTTTTCAACATGGTGATTTTCCCTTACTTTGTCTCCGCAGCTCTCAACTGAGTATGTAATGGTCGGTTGCATCCGAACTTAGCCTTCCTTACTTGTTTATTTTATATTTATCTTAAAAATCGTTTAGATATGTTCAAATTTCACCAAATGCTTACGTGTATAGCATATATTGTTGTGTGAGAAAATCATAGATACCGGTGGTATATATAGTATATATCCCATACAACCGATTGTTCAGATAAGAAACTTTGCGCAATTTCTTCCCCATTTTAACAGCTAGAAGCTTCAAATTTCACCAAATGCTTACGTGTATAGCATATATTGTTGTCTGAAAAAATCATTGAGATCGGTGGTATATATATTGTATATATCTCATACAACCGATTGTTCAGTTAAGAAACTTTGCGCAATTTCTGCCCATTTTTAACAGCTAGACGCTTCAAATTTCACTATATGCTTACGTATATAGCATATATTGTTGTCTGAAAAAATCATAGAGATCGGTGGTATATATATTATATACCCCATATAAACTCTAATTTTTGCCCCCTTTTTACGGCTAGAAGCTTCAAAATTCATCAAATTTCATCAAATAGTTACGTTTACGTCATATATTGGTGAAATACGTGATTCGTAGTCATAGTTTTTACACGCAGACCACAAAAAACCTGAAACTTTGCATCCTCACACAAAGTACCTACCTGTTTTTATACTCAGTTGAGCAGAGCTCACAGAGTATATTAACTTTGATTGGATAACGGTTGGTTGTACAGGTATAAAGGAATCGAGATAGATATAGACTTCTATATATCAAAATCATCAGTATCGAAAAAAAATTTGATTGAGCCATGTCCGTCCGTCCGTCCGTCCGTCCGTCTGTCCGTTAACACGATAACTTGAGTAAATTTTGAGGTATCTTGATGAAATTTGGTGTGTAGATTCCTGGGCACTCATCTCAGATCGCTATTTAAAATGAACGATATTGGACTATAACCACGCCCACTATTTCGATATCGAAAATTTCTAAAAACCGAAAAAATGCGATAATTCATTGCCAAAGGCGGTTAAAGCGATGAAACTTGGTAGATGGGTTGACGTTATGACGCAGAATAGAAAATTAGTAAGATTTTGGACAATGGGCGTGGCACCGCCCACTTTTACAAGAAGGTAATTTAAAAGTTTTGCAAGCTGTAATTTGGCAGTCGTTGAAAATATCATGATGAAATTTGGCAAGAACGTTACTACTATTACTATATATGTGCTAAATAAAAATTAGCAAAATTGGATGAAGACCACGCCCACTTTTTTAAATAAATGTTTTTAAAATTCAAATTTTAACAAAAAATTTAATATCTTTACTGTATATAAGTAAATTAAGTCAAAATTCAAATGCAGTAATGATATGATGCAACAAAATACAAAAATAAAAGAAAATTTCAAAATGGGCGTGGCTCCGCCCATTTTCATTTAGTTTGTCTAGAATACTTTTAATGTCATAAGTCGAACAAAAATTTACCAATCCTTCTCAAATTTGGTAGGGGCATAGATTCTATGACGGTAACTGTTCTCTGTGAAAATGGGCGAAATCGGTAGAAGCCACGCCCAGTTTTTATACACAGTCCACCGTCTGTCCTTCCGCTCGGCCGTTAACACAATAACTTGAGCAAAAACCAATATATCTTTACTAAACTTAGCCCACGTACTTATCTGAACTCACTTTATCTTCGTATAAAAAATGGCCGAAATCCGACCATAACCACGCCCACTTTATCGATATCGAAAATTACGAAAAATGAAAAAAATGCCATAATTCTATACCAAATACGAAAAAAGGGATGAAACATGGTAACTGGATTGGTTTATTGACGCAAAATATAACTTTGGAAAAAACTTTGTAAAATGGGTGTGACACCTACCATATTAAGTAGAAGAAAATGAAAAAGTTCTACAAGGCGAAAACAACAGCCCTTGGAATCTTAGCAGGAATACTGTTAGTGGTATTGCATATATAAATAAATTAGCAGTACCCGACAGATGATTTTCTGGATCACCTGGTCCACATTTTGGTCGATATCGCGAGAACGCCTTCACAAATACATCTAAGGGCCACTCGCTTTTAAAACCCCCATTAATACCTTTAATTTGATATCCATATCGTACAAACACATTCTAGAGTCACCCCTGGCCCACCCTAATGGCGATATCTCGAAAAGGCGTCCACCTATAGACCTAAGGCCCACTCCCTCTTAAAATGCTCAGTAACACCTTTCGTTTGATACCCATATCGTACAAACATTCAAGAGTCACCCCTGGCCCACCCTAATGGCGATATCTCGAAAAGGCGTCCACCTATAGACCTAATGCCCACTCCCTCTTAAAATGCCCAGTAACACCTTTCGCTTGATACCCATACCGTACAAACATTCTAGAGTCACCCCTGGCCCACCCTAATGGCGATATCTCGAAAAGGCGTCCACCTATAGACCTAATGCCCACTCCCTCTTAAAATGCTCAGTAACACCTTTCGTTTGATACCCATACCGTACAAACAATCTAGAGTCATCCCTGGCCCACCCTAATGGCGATATCTCGAAAAGGCGTCCACCTATAGACCTAATGCCCACTCCCTCTTAAAATGCTCAGTAACACCTTTCGTTTGATACCCATATCGTACAAACATTCTAGAGTCACCCCTGGCCCACCCTAATGGCGATATCTCGAAAAGGCGTCCACCTATAGACCTAATGCCCACTCTCTCTTAAAATGCTCAGTAACACCTTTCGTTTGATACCCATACCGTACAAACATTCTAGAGTCATCCCTGGCCCACCCTAATGGCGATATCTCGAAAAGGCGTCCACCTATAGACCTAATGCCCACTCCCTCTTAAAATGATCAGTAACACCTTTCGTTTGATACCCATATCGTACAAACATTCTAGAGTCACCCCTGGCCCACCCTAATGGCGATATCTCGAAAAGGCGTCCACCTATAGACCTAATGCCCACTCCCTCTTAAAATGCTCAGTAACACCTTTCGTTTGATACCCATACCGTACAAACATTCTAGAGTCATCCCTGGCCCACCCTAATGGCGATATCTCGAAAAGGCGTCCACCTATAGACCTAATGCCCACTCCCTCTTAAAATGCTCAGTAACACCTTTCGTTTGATACCCATACCGTACAAACATTCTAGAGTCACCCCTGGCCCACCCTAATGGCGATATCTCGAAAAGGCGTCCACCTATAGACCTAATGCCCACTCCCTCTTAAAATGCTCAGTAACACCTTTCGTTTGATACCCATACCGTACAAACATTCTAGAGTCATCCCTGGCCCACCCTAATGGCGATATCTCGAAAAGGCGTCCACCTATAGACCTAATGCCCACTCTCTCTTAAAATGCTCAGTAACACCTTTCGTTTGATACCCATATCGTACAAACATTCTAGAGTCACCCCTGGCCCACCCTAATGGCGATATCTCGAAAAGGCGTCCACCTATAGACCTAATGCCCACTCTCTCTTAAAATGCTCAGTAACACCTTTCGTTTGATACCCATACCGTACAAACATTCTAGAGTCACCCTGGCCCACCCTAATGGCGATATCTCGAAAAGGCGGCCACCTATAGACCTAATGCCCACTCCCTCTTAAAATGCTCAGTAACACCTTTCATTTGATACCCATATAGTACAAACATTCTAGAGTCACCCTTGGTCCACCTTTATGGCGATATCTCGAAAAGGCGTCCACCCATAGATCTAAGGATTACTCCCTTTTAAAATAATCATTACCATCTTTCATTTGATACCCATATCATACAAACACATTCTAGAGTCACCCCTGGCCCACCCTAATGGCGACATTTTGAAAAGGCGTCCACCTATAGACCTAATGCCCACTCCCTCTTAAAATGCTCAGTAACACTTTTCGTTTGATACCCATATCGTACAAACATTCTAGAGTCACCCCTGGCCCACCCTAATGGCGATATCTCGAAAAGGCGTCCACCTATAGACCCAATGCCCACTCCCTCTTAAAATGCTCAGTTACACCTTTCATTTGATTCCCATATCGTACAAACACATTCTAGAGACACCCCTGGTCCACCTTTATGGCGATATCTCGAAACGGCGTCCACCTATGGAACTAGGGATCACTCCTTTTCAAAATACTCATTAGCAGCTTTCATTTGATACCCATATCGTACAAACATATTCTAGAGTCACCCCTGGTCCACCTTTATGGCGATTTCTCGAAAAGGCGTTCACCTATAGAACTAAGGATTACTCCCTTTTAAAATACTCGTTACCACCTTTCATTTGATACCCATATCGTACAAACATATTCTAGAGTCACCCCTGGTCCACCTTTATGGCGATTTCTCGAAAAGGCGTTCACCTATAGAACTAAGGATTACTCCCTTTTAAAATACTCATTACCATCTTTCATTTGATACCCATATCATACAAACACATTCTAGAGTCACCCCTGGCCCACCCTAATGGCGACATTTTGAAAAGCCGTCCACCTATAGACCTAATGCCCACTCCCTCTTAAAATGCTCAGTAACACTTTTCGTTTGATACCCATATCGTACAAACATTCTATAGTCACCCCTGGCCCACCCTAATGGCGATATCCCGAAAAGGCGTCCACCTATAGACCTAATGCCCACTCCCTCTTAAAATGCTCAGTAACACCTTTCATTTGATTCCCATATCGTACAAACACATTCTAGAGACACCCCTGGTCCACCTTTATGGCGATATCTCGAAACGGCGTCCACCTATGGAACTAGGGATCACTCCTTTTCAAAATACTCATTAACAGCTTTAATTTGATACCCATATCGTACAAACATATTCTAGAGTCACCCCTGGTTCACCTTTATGGCGATTTCTCGAAAAGGCGTCCACCTATAGAACTAAGGATTACTCCCTTTTAAAATACTCATTACCACCTTTCATTTGATACCCATATCGTACAAACACATTCTAGAGTTACCCCTGGTCCACTTTAATGGCGATATCTCGAAAAGGCGTCCACTGATAGACCTAAGGCCCACTCCCTCTTAAAATGCTCAGTAACACCTTTCATTTGATACCCATATCGTACAAACAAATTCTAGAGTCAGCCCTGGTCCACCTTTATGGCGATATCCCTAAATGGCGTTAATCCATAGAACTATGGCCTACTCTTTCTTAAAATACTCTTTAATACCTTCCATTTGATACACATGTCATACAACCACATTCCAGGGTTACCCTAGGTTCATTTTCCTACATGGTGATTTTCCTTATTTTGTCTCCATAGCTCTCAACTGAGTATGTAATGTTCGGTTACATCCGAGCTTAGCCTTCCTTACTTGTTTATTTTATATTTATCTTAAAAATCGTTAAGGTATGTAGATCTGTTCACTATATATTTCTTATCTTATACATCCGATTATTCGGAGATTACGAACGGGATAAGATTATTGTTCAGCCCCATTCATGAAAGGTATGAAGTCTTCGGCACAGCCGAAGACAGTCCCGTTTTTACTTGTTTTTATACTCAGTTGAGCAGAGCTCACAGAGTATATTAAGTTTGATTAGATAACGGTTGGTTGTAAAGGTATAAAGAAATCGAGATAGATATAGACTTCCATATATCAAAATCATCAGGATCGAAAACAAATTTGATTGAGCCATGTCCGTCCGTCCGTCCGTCCGTTAACACGATAACTTGAGTAAATTTTGAGATATCTTGATGAAATTTAGTATGTAGGTTCCTGAGCTCTCATCTCAGATCGCTATTTAAAATGAACGATATCGGACTATAACCACGCCCACTTTTTCGATATCGAAAATTTCGAAAAACCGAAAAAGTGCGATAATTCATTACCAAAGACAGATAAAGCGATGAAACTTGGTAGGTGGGTTGAACTTATGACGTAGAATAGAAAACTAGTAAAATTTTGGACAATGGGCGTGGCACCGCCCACTTTTAAAAGAAGGTAATTTAAAAGTTTTACAAGCCATAATTTTGCAGTCGTTGAAGATATCATGATGAAATTTGGCAGGAACGTTACTCCTATTACTATATGTACGCTTAATAAAAATTTGCAAAGTCGGAGAAGGACCACGCCCACTTAAAAAAAATTTTTTAAAGTAAAATTTTAAGAAAAAATTTAATATCTTTACAGTATATAAGTAAATTATGTCAACATTCAAATCCAGTAATGATATGGTGCAACAAAATACAAAAATAAAAGAAAATTTTAAAATGGGCGTGGCTCCGCCCTTTTTCATTTAATTTGTCTAGGATACTTTTAATGCCATAAGTCGAACAAAAATTTACCAATACTTTTGAAATTTAGTAGGGGCATAGATTTTATGACGCTAACTGTTTTCTGTGAAAATGGGCGAAATCGGTTGAAGCCACGACCAGTTTTTATACACAGTCGTCCGTCTGTCCTTCCGCATGGCCCTTAACACGATAACTTGAGCGAAAATCGACATATCTATACTCAACTTAGTGCACGTACTTATCTGAACTCACTTTATCTTGGTATAAAAAATGAACGAAATCCGACTATAACCACGCCCACTTTTTCGATATCGAAAATTACGAAAAATTAAAAAAATGCCATAATTCTATACCAAATACGAAAAAAGGGATGAAACATGGTAATTGGATTGGTTTATTGACGCGAAATTTAACTTTAGAAAAAACTTTGTAAAATGGTTGTAACACCTACCATATTAAGTAGAAGAAAATGAAAAAGTTCTGCAGTGCGAAATAAAAAACCATTGAAATCTTGGCAGGTATTACATATATAAATAAATTAGCGGTATCCAACAGATGATGTTCAGGGTCACCCTGGTCCACATTTTGGTCGATATCTGGAAAACGCCTTCACATATACAACTACCACCACTCCCTTTTAAAACTCTTATTAATACCTTTAATTTGATACCAATATAATACAAACACATTCTAGAGTCACCCCTGGTCCACCTTTATGGCGATATCTCGAAAAGGCGTCCGCCTATAGAACTAAGCCCCACGCCCTTTTAAAATACTCATTAACACCTTTTATTTGATACCCATATCGTACAAACAAAGTCTAAGTTGCGATACCTCGAAAAGGCGTCCACCTATAGAGCTAAGGCCCACTCCCTTTTAAAATACCCATTAACACCTTTCTTTTGATGCCCATATTGTACAAACGCATTCTAGAGTCACCCCTGGTCCACCTTTATGGCGGTATCTCGAAAAGGCGACCACCTATACAACTACCACCAAGAACTAAGGCCCACTCCCTTTTAAAACACCCATTAACACCTTTCGTTTGATACCCATATTGTACAAACGCATTCTAGAGTCACCCCTGGTCCACCTTTATGGCGATATCTCTGAAAAGGCGACCACCTATACAACTACCACCACTCCCTTTTAAAACCCTCATTAATACCTTTAATTTGATACCCATATCGTACAAACAAATTCTAGGGTCACCCCTGGTCCACCTTTATGGCGATATATCGAAACGGCGTCCACCTATGGAACTAAGGATTACTCCCTTTTAAAATACTCATTAACACCTTTCATTTGATACCCATATCGTGCAAACAAATTCTAGAGTCAACCCTGATCCACCTTAATGGCGATATCCCTAAATGGTGTCCACCTATAGAACTATGGCCCACTCCCTCATAAAATACTCTTTAGTGCCTTTCATTTGATAGACATGAAATACAAACACATTCCAGGGTTTCCCTCGGTTCATTTTCCTACATGGTTATTTTCCCTTATGTTGTCACCATAGCTCTCAACTGAGTATGTAATGTTCGGTTACACCCGAACTTAAACTTCCTTACTTGTTCTTTTTATACTCTGTTGAGCAAAGCTCACAGAGTATATTAGCTTTGATTGGATAACGGTTGGTTGTACAGGCATAATGGAATCGAGATAGATATAGACTTCCATATATCCAAATCATCAGGATCGAAAAAAGATTCGATTGAGCCATGTCCGTCCGTCCGTCCGCCCGTTAACCCGATAACTTGAGTAAATTTTGAGGTATCTTGATGAAATTTGGTATGCAGGTTCCTGGGCACTCATCTCAGATCGCTATTTAAAATGAACGGTATCAGACTATAACCACGCCCACTTTTTCGATATCGAAAATTTCGAAACACCGAAAAAGTGCGATAATTCATTACCAAATACGGATAAAGCGATGAAACTTGGTAGGTGAGTTGAACTTATGACAGAGAATAGAAAACTAGTAAAATTTTGGACAATTAGCGTGGCACCGCCCACTTTTAAAAGAAGGTAATTTAGAAGTTTTGCAAGCTGTAATTTGGAAGTCGTTGAAGATATCAGGAACGTTACCCTTATTACTATATGTATGCTTAATAACAATTAAAAAAACGGAGAACGACCACGCCCACTTTTTAAACAAAATTTTTTTAAATTCAAATTTTAAAAGAAAAGTTAATATCTTTACAGTATATAAGTAAATTATGTCAACATTAAACTCCAGTAATGATATGGTGCAACAAAATACAAAAATAAAAGAACTTTTCAAAATGGGCGTGGCTCCGCCCTTTTTCATTTAATTTGTCTAGGATGCTTTTAATGCCATATGTCGAACAAAACATTACCAATCCTTGTGAAATTTGGTAGAGGCTTATATTCTAGGACGGTAACTGTTTTCTGTGAAAAAGGGCGAAATCGGTTGAAGCCTCGCCCAGTTTTTATACACAGTCGACCGTCTGTCTGTCCTTCCGCTCGCCCGGTAACACGATAAATTGAGCAAAAATCGATATATCTTTACTAAACTCAGTTCACGTACTTATCTGAACTCACTTTATATTGGTGTAAAAAGTGGCCGAAATCAGACAATGACCACGCCCACTTTCTCGATATCGAAAATTACGAAAAATGAAAAAAATGCCATAATAATATACCAAATACAAAAAAGGGATTAAACATGGTAATTGGATTGATATATTGACGCAAAATTTAACTTTAGAAAAAAACTTTGTAAAATGGGTGTGAGAAGTAGAAGAAAATGAAAAAGTTTTGCAGGGCGAAATCAAAAGCCGTTAGAATCTTGGAAGGATAACTGTTCGTGGTATTACATATATAAATAAATTAGCGGTACCCGACAGATGATGTTCTGGGCCACCCTGGTCCACATTTTGGTCGATATCTCGGAAACGCCTTCACATATACAACTACCACCACTCCCTTTTAAAACCCTCATTAATACCTTTAATTTAATACCCATATCGTACAAACACATTATAGAGTCGCCCCTGGTCCACCTTTATGGCGATATCCCGAAAAGGCGTCCACCTATAGAACTAAGGCCCACTCGCTTTTAAAATACTCATTATTACCTTTCGTTTGATACCCATATCGTACAAACAAATCCTAGAGTCACCCCTGGTCCACCTTTATGGCGATATCTCGAAAAGGCGTTCACCTATAGAACTAAGGCCCCCTCCCTTTTAAAATACTTATTAACACCTTTCATTTGATACCCATATGGTACAAACAAATTCTAGAGTCAGCCCTGGTCCACCTTTATGGCGATATCTCGAAAAGGCTTCCACCCATAGAACTAAGGCCCACTCCGTTTTAAAATACTTATCAACACCTTTCGTTTGATATCCATATTGTACAAACGCATTCTAGAGTCACCCCTGGTCCACGTTTATGGAGATATCTCGAAAAGACGTCCACTTATATATTTAAGGCCCACTCCCTTTTAAAATACTCATTAACACCTTTCATTTGATACCTATATCGTACAAAAAAATTCTGGTCACCTCTGGTCCACCTTTATGGGGATATCTCGAAAAGGCGTCCACCTATAGAACTAAGGCCCACTCCCTTTTAAAATACTCAATAACACTTTTCATTTGTTATCCACATTGTACAAACGCATTCTAGAGTCACCCCTGGTCCACGTTTTTGTTGATATCCCGAAAAGGCGTCCACGAAGAGCTGACTGCGGTAATTAAGAGTTCTGAGGAAAGAGTGATGCAAAAAATTGGGGAGTTAGCCGGTGAAATTGCCAACATAAGACTTTATGTAACTGCGATAGAGTCAAGAGTAACTGCGGTTGAGAACTCTTACACCGAGGTTAATACTCTACGAAATAAATTAGCAAGTATGCGAGCGCAAGTTGCAGAACTATAAAGCAGCGCAGTCGCCACGGACATAGTCATAAACAGTATCCCTCTAACAGCGAACGAAAATCTGCCTGACGTATTCGCCAAACTAAGTAATGCAGCGCAGCACAAACCACCCCAGCTGCGCGATGCGTTCAGAGTGCGTAGCTCGAGTGAAAATGGGCAAAACAAAAACCATGCCCTCATTATAAAAAAACTTTGCTCTTCGCAGGAGCGGAATCAGCTATTAAAATCAATTTCCGCACTCTGCAAATCACACAAAAGGCCGCTCATACTCTCTGACATCGATCAGTCCGGATATGGCAGTGTATATGTGCACGAGTGCTTGTCCAAGATGACACGTGAAGTTATGTCGTATGCCTCTGAGCTCGGGAGGAAAAAACTCTTAACATCAGCTTTCTCTGTAAGAGGAAAAGTTTTCATCAGACTTAAACCCAATGAAGAGCCGCAACTAGTACGTACCAGATCTGATTTGAATACACCTACATACATACATATATACATTATACAGCATAAGTAAGAGTATACCGCTCTCAAAACATTTATTGATTTTATTATCTCTTTATAGTAGTTTTTAGCTTTTGATATTTCACTTATTTATGTTTTCGTTGTTTCTATACCTTCATATCTTCGTCCTTCCCGTTTTTCCTGCTTTTAATCCATCTCTACTTCCACAGCCGGATTTGTTATTTACGTTTTCCCTTTTGTCTTCCTTATATATGTACGTCTGTTTGTTACGCATGTATGAACGCTTGTTTGATATGAAAGCGCAGTGCTCATGTCATTGTTCTGGGCTGTAACACCATTTGTTCTAAGGCTTGTGACAGCGCACATAACATGATCAGAATACTAGGTAAGCAAATAAATGGTTTAAAAATCTGTCACCTTAATGCGCAGAGCCTCCCAAATAAAGTAGATGAGTTTAGACATATTTTTGAATCGTCCGACGTTGATGTTGTATGTGTCTCAGAGACTTGGCTTTCTGCTTGGCATAGTGATACCTTGCTGCATGTTGATAGGTATAAGATTTTTCGCGCAGATAGAGCTGGACGAGGGGGTGGAGTCGCAGTGTTTGTAAAACATGGCTTGTCTTGTAAAATCAAATGCACATCAGAGCCATCTAACTTAATCGAGTATATTTTCATTGAAATCGATTCTAAACTTTCAAAAATACTCATAGGATGCGTTTACAGACTGAATAAACATATTGGTTTAGACAGCTTAATTAACAACGTTTATGACCTTAGCCTGAGTTACAACAATATTGTGATAGTGGGTGATTTCAACAGTGACCTGCTTACTGGTAATATATTACCTTTGGCAATACAAACCCTATCTCTTTTTCCAGTGAACACATTATACCCTACGCACTTTACACAATCAAGCAGCACTCTTCTGGACGTATTTTTCGTAACCGACTTGTCAAAAATCCTGCTCTTTGATCAGCTATCTGTCCCGAATTTTTCCAAACACGACCTAATTTTTCTGACATATGACTTCAAGTTCTCATATACTTCGACCACATATTCATATAGAGATTTTATGCATATAAACTATGTTCAACTTGAAGGTGCTGTTGATAGCGTTTTATGGGAGTCGGTTTATAACTTGACATCTGCAGATGACCAAATAAATTTTCTCCAAGCTAATATTTGCTCACTATATGAAAAATACGTACCAATCGTGACAAAGTCCCGTAATGCTCGAAAGCGCCCTTGGTTTAACAATTATATCAAAGGCCTTATTCAAAAACGCAACAAGGCGTATCGTAACTGGAAACGGCTAAAATGTGAAGACACTTATAATATTTTCAAAGCTCACAGAAGAGAAGTCACCAAAGCTATCAAATCACAAAAACTCAAATATTATGAGAATCAGTTTGGCACTGCGATAGGGAGTAAAAATACATGGAAGCACATCCGAGATATTGGCATAGGCGTTAAGGACAATGCCACTGATGAACACATAAATGTAAATGAGCTGAATGAAAAATTTGTTCAGCTGTCTAACTGTGACAATAACGTATGTATTGATAGGTATAGTGATTGTTTGCATAGTTCTTTACCCGGTTTTTCATTCTCCAACATTGATGATTGTGCAGTTATTAAGTCAGTTCTTAGTATTAAGTCTAATGATACTGGCCTAGATGGTATTCACCCCAAGTTTTTTAAGTGCATACTTCCCAAAATTTTACCATACGTCACTTTTGCCCTCAATACTATCCTGTCCTCATCTATTTTCCCTCAATGTTGGAAGGTGGTTAAAGTAGTTCCAATAAAAAAACCAATGGGGAATATAGGTCCATTGCAATACTGCCTTTTCTGTCCAAAGTCCTCGAACGTTTAATGCATGTCCAAATAAGTTCTTTCTTAAGTCGTAATTCCTTTATTAATTGGACACAGTCTGAATTTAGAACCAAACGCAGCTGTGCAACTGCTCTAATTAATGTTTCTGACGATATTAGACTGAACATAAATAAAAAATTCGTAACGTTCTTGACGCTTTTGGATCATTCTAAAGCCTTCGACACTGTCAACCATGCCATACTCGCCATGAAGCTCAAAAACTTGTTCAATTTCTCACCGTCAGCGTTATGTTTATTAATCTCATACCTTAGCGATCGATCGCAAGCTGTATTTGCCGCTAACAATATATCTGATTATTTACCGATTAGCAAGGGGGTTCCCCAAGGCTCGATTCTTGGTCCTCTGCTATTTGTGTTATATGCAAATGACCTTCAAAGTGTATTAGAGTACTGTGATATTCACGTCTATGCGGATGATGTTCAATTATATGTAAGTTGTCCCACGGTTTCCGTCAATAGCTGTATTAGTCTCCTAAACGCTAACCTTGAGAATGTAAACAAGTGGGCCTGTGAAAATGGGTTACTTTTGAATCCCAACATATCCCAGTGCATAATTATTTATAAGAATATTTTGAAATATGAAGACTACAACAAAGTTATATTAAATAACACAGCTATAAAATTTGTAAATACTGCCAAAAATCTACGAGTAATTTTTAATAGAACGTTGACTTGGAATAACCACATATATCGTGCAATAAGCAGGGTCTACGGCATGCTACGTTCACTTTGGACCATCCAACATTTTATCCCAGTGCAAATTCGACTGCTTTTAGCTAAATCATTCAAGTTCCCTACCCTGTTCTATGGATGTGAACTGTATGCGAGTTGTGATAGCCTGTGCCGTAATAAACTTAATGTTCTATACAATAACATCGCAAGATATGTTTACGGTGTTAAACGTCATGAACACATATCTGCTTATGCCATACAACTATCTTCCATAAGCTTTGATAATCTGCTTAAGTTAAAATGTCTAACTCTACTTCATACGGTCATTGTCTCACGAGAGCCCGAACACCTCAGGGAACATCTTCAATTTGTCAGATCGCCTCGTTCGCTAAACTTAATTAGTTTGAAGTACACCAACCTTATAACTGAGCGCCAGTGCTTCGTTTTCGCAGTCCGCCTTTGGAACGCCCTGCCTGTGAAGCTTAAAGCTGTACAAAACCCACTGCGCTTCAAAACCGAGCTGCGACACTACTTTGCTCAATAATAGACATGCATATATAGTCATTTATTCAACTGCATTCCCTTCTTCCTTCAATTTTCCCTACATTAACACCTTTCCTCCTAAATTTTCTTCCACTCTATGTTATTTTCCCACATTTATTGTATTGTTATAATTGCTGTAATTAAGTTAAGCTCAAATTACTTTAATTGAGTTTAGGATCAAACACTGTAAAGTAACTTATGGTTGTGTGTTTGAAATAAATTTGAATAGAACTAAGGCCCTTTCCCTTTTAAAATACTTATTAACACCTTTCGTTTGATACCATATTGTACAAAAGCATTCTAGGGTCACCCCTGGTCCACATTTACCGCAATATCTCGAAAAGGCGTCCACCTATAGAACTAAGGCCCACGTCCTTTTAAAATACTCATTAACACCTTTCATTTGATACCCATATTGTACAAACGCGTTCTAGAGTCAACCCTGGACAACCTTTATGGCGATATCTCGAAAAGGCGTCCACCTATAGAACTAAGACCCACTCCCTTTTAAAATACTCATTAACACCTTTCATTTGATACCCATAATGTACAAAAGCATTCTAGATTCACCCCTGGTCCACATTTATCGCAATATCTCGAAAAGGCGTCCACCTATAGAACTAAGGCTCACGTCCTTTTAAAATACTCATTACCAACTTTCATTTGATACCCATATTGTACAAACGCATTCTAGAGTCAACCCTGGACAACCTTTATGGCGATATCTCGAAAAGGCGTCCACCTATAGAACTAAGACCCACTCCCTTTTAAAATACTCATTAACAACTTTCATTTGATACCCATAATGTACAAAAGCATTCTAGATTCACCCCTGGTCCACATTTATCGCAATATCTCGAAAAGGCGTCCACCTATAGAACTAAGGCTCACGTCCTTTTAAAATACTCATTACCAACTTTCATTTGATACCCATATTGTACAAACGCATTCTAGAGTCACCCCTGGTCCACATTTATCGCAATATCTCGAAAAGGCGTCCACCTATAGAACTAAGGCCCACGTCCTTTTAAAATACTCATTAACACCTTTCATTTGATGCCCATATTGTACAAACGCATTCTAGAGTCACACCTGGTCCACGTTTATGGCGATATCCCGAAAAGGCGTCCACCCATAGAACTAAGGTCCATTCCCTTTTAAAATACTTATTAACACCTTTCGTTTGATACCCATATTGTACAAACGCATTCTAGAGTCACCCCTGGTCCACATTTATCGCAATATCTCGAAAAGGCGTCCACCTATAGAACTAAGACCCACGTCCTTTTAAAATACTCATTAACACCTTTCATTTGATACCCATATTTTACAAAAGCATTCTAGAGTCACCCCTGGTCCACATTTATCGCAATATCTCGAAATGGCGTCCACCTATAGAACTAAGGCCCACGTCCTTTTAAAATACTCATTAACAACTTTCATTTGATACCCATAATGTACAAACGCATTCCAGAGTCACCCCTGGTCCACATTTATCGCAATATCTCGAAAAGGCGTCAACCTATAGAACTAAGGCCCACGTCCTTTTAAAATACTCATTAACACCTTTCATTTGATGCCAATATTGTACAAACGCATTCTAGAGTCAACCCTGGACCACCTTTATAACGATATTCCGAAAAGGCGTCCACCTATAGAACTAAGGCCCACACCCTTTTAAAGTACTCATTCACACCTTACATTTGATACCCATATCGTATAAACAAATTCTAGAGTCACCCCTGGTCCACCTTTATGGCGATATCTCGAAAAGGCGTCCACCTATAGAACTAAGACCCACTCCCTTTTAAAATACTCATTAACACCTTTCATTTGATACCCATATCGTACAAACAAATTCTAGAGTCACCCCTGGTCCACCTTTATGGCGATATCTCGAAAAGGCGTCCACCCATAGAACTTAGGCCCACTCCGTTTTAAAATACTCATTAACACCTTTCGTTTGAAACGCATTCGTTGTACAAACGTATTCTACAGTCACCCCTGGTCCACGTTTATGGCGATATCTCGAAAAGACGTTCACCCATAGAACTAAGGCCCACTCCCTTTTAAAATACTCATTAACACCTTTCATTTGATACCCATATCGTACAAACAAATTCTAGAATCACCCCTAGTCCACCTTTATGGCGATATCTCGAAAAGGCGTCCACCTATAGAACTTAGGCCCACTCCCTTTTAAAATACTCATTAACAACTTTCATTTGATACCCATATCGTACAAACAAATTCTAGAGTCACCCCTGGTCCACCTTAATGGCGATATCTCGAAAAGGCGTCCTCCTATAGAACTTAGGCCCACTCCCTTTTAAAATACTCATTAACACTTTCATTTGATACCCATGTCGTACAAACAAATTCTAGAGTCAGCCCTGGTCCACCGTTATGGCGATATCCCTAAATGGCGTCCATCTATAGAAATATGGCCCACTCCCTCTTAAAATACTCTTTAATACCTTCCATTTGATACACATGTCATACAAACACATTTCAGGGTTACCCTAGGTTCATTTTCCAGGGTTACCCTAGGTTCATTTTACGGAGGGTGGAGCCGTGTGTAGAAGTCCACGAAAGTGGGGAAAGCTTCTGACCGCAATTCACCTGGGAATGGCCAGAGCGATTCTTTTGCATGCGGTTCAAGCAGCTCACTACTGCCGGTCGCCTGCGGCCAAGTATCCTCTGGGTAGCCGCTAAACACCCGTTTAGAGGTGAGCTAATGTGAAAAGGCGACAACCTGGCTAGGCCACTCTGACATAATCGGTTTAAGGGCTAGCCGGGGGAGATTTCATCGGCAGCGTCTGTACACCTCTAGGTGCGGCTGCAAGCGGGCGTCTGTCTTGGAGCAAGCGGCTCGCTATATAAACGTGCCAAGTAATATTTTCACCCCCGCTGAGCGGGTTGTGCGCTGGGCTTGGGACCCGCCACGTAAAACCATACTCCAATGAATTATAACAACAAGCCTCGGATAAATACACTCTCTATTGATGACGACCATGGCAAACGTTTGAAGGACAATGAATTGAGGGCATGCACCTGGAACGTCCGCTCCCTGAATGGGATTGATGCAGATGCCCGGCTGGTTGATGTCCTCGTCAAAGCAAAATCTGACATCACCGCCATCCAAGAAATGCGTTGGACGAAGCAAGGAAGAAAGAAGATCAAAAATTGTGACATATATTGGAGTGGCCATGCGAATAAGCGCAGTTTCGGCGTCGGATTCGTGGTGGGAGAGAGACTTTGTCGCCAAGTGCTAGAGTTCACGCCTGTGGACGAGCGCCTAGCCGCTATTGGAATAAAAGCAAAATTTTTTAATATATCATTCATCTGCGCCCATGCGCCGACAGAGGAGAAAGACGATGAGGTGAATGACACTTTTTATGAACAATTAGAACGCACATACGAGCGCTGCCCCCGTCATGATATAAAAGTCGTGCTTGGCGACTTTAACGCCAGGGTGGGCAAAGAAGGTGTTTTTGGCCCTACAGTCGGAAAGTTCAGCCTACACAATGAAACTTCTCCTAACGGACTGAGGCTGATTGACTTTGCCGGTGCTCGAAACATGGTCATATCAAGCACGAGGTTCATGCATAAAAAGATACATCAAGCTACATGGCTGTCTCCTGATCGAAAAACTCGCAATCAGATCGATCACGTTGTGATAGACGGACGGCATGCCTCCAGTGTTTTAGATGTGCGAACGATCCGAGGACCTAACATCGATTCGGACCATTATCTCGTTGCAGCCAAAATACGCACCCACCTCAACGCGGCTAAAAACAAGGAACAAAAAACACAAGGAAAGCTAGACGTCGAAAAGCTTCAATCACAACAGACTGCCAATGATTTCGCAACTCGACTCTCACACCTGCTCTCTAAGGGCACAACTCATCCTGAAGGAATACAGGAGCAGTGGGAGCATATCTCCAAAGCACTTCATACTGCCGCCGAGGAAAAAATTGGTTACCGGCGGCCACGAAAAAATAACTGGTATGATGAAGAATGCCGCGTTGCAACCGAAAGAAAAGACGCTGCCTACAGGGCTACGTTAAAAGCGAGCGCGACAAGAGGAGTGTGTGAACGCTATCGTGAGTTGAAAAGGGAAGCGAGACGCCTTTTCAGGAAGAAAAAAGCAGAAGCAGAAAGGCGTGAGTGCGAGGAGCTTGAGCTGCTATCCACCAGGAATAACGCCCGAAAATTCTACCAAAAAATACGGCGACAGACGGAAGGTTTTAAGACCGGGGCAAACTCCTGTAGGAATGAAAACGGCGACCTTGTAACTGATGTCCAGAGAGTGCTTAGATTATGGAGGGAACACTTCTCTGCTCTCCTAAATGGAGGCAGCAATTCACCGCGCAGAGATGAAGAACCCGATCCCGCAATCGATGATGATGGAATATATGTCCCCCCGCCCGATTATGACGAAGTTAGAATAGCAATAACCAGATTGAAAAACAACAAGGCCGTGGGCGCTGATGGATTGCCTGCGGAGCTATTCAAGTTCGGCGGCGAGGAGTTGGTAAGGCGCATGCAGCAGCTTCTTAGCAAAATATGGGCGGACGAAAGCATGCCCGACGGTTGGAATCTAAGTGTTCTTTGCCCAGTCCACAAGAAGGGGGATACTACAAAATGCACCAACTATCGTGGAATCAGCCTTCTTTATATCGCATATAAGGTCCTTTCAAGTGTATTGTGCGAATGATTGAAGCCCACCGTGAACCGGCTGATTGAACCTTATCAGTGCGGCTTCAGACCTGGTAAATCTACCATCGACCAGATTTTCACAATGCGCCAAATCTTGGAAAAAACCCGTGAAAAGAGAATCGACACACATCACCTCTTCGTCGACTTTAAAGCCGCCTTCGACAGCACGAAAAGGAGCTGCCTATATGCAGCTATGTCTGAATTTGGTTTCCCCGCAAAACTTATACGGCTGTGCAAAATGACGTTGAGCAACACCATCAGCTCAGTCAGAATTAGGAAGGACCTCTCCGAGCCGTTCGAAACTAAACGAGGTTTCAGACAGGGTGAGCCCCTATCGTGCGATTTCTTTAATTTGATGCTGGAGAAAATTATACTAGCTGCAGAACTTAACCGCACTGGAACAATATACTATAAAAGCGTGCAATTACTGGCATATGCTGGTGACATTGATATCATCGGCCTAAACACCCGCGCTGTTAGTTCTGCTTACTCCAAGCTGGAAAAAGAAGCGGTAAAGATGGGTTTGATGGTGAATGAGGACAAAACGAAGTACCTGCTGTCATCGAGCAAAGAGTCAGCGCATATGCGCCTTGGCAACCACGCTACTGTTGGCAGCCATAATTTCGAAATATTAAAGGACTTCGTTTATTTGGGAACCAGCATCAACACTAGCAACAACATCAGCACTGAAATCCAGCGAAGAATCAATCTTGCCAATAAATGCTACTTTGGACTAGGTAGGCAATTGAAAAGTAAAGTCCTCTCTCGTCGAACGAAAATCATACTCTACAAGTCACTTATCGTACCCGTCCTGCTATATGGGGCAGAAGCATGGACCATGGCAACAGCAGATGAAGCGGCTTTGGGAGTGTTCGAGAGAAAAGTTCTTCGAAAGATTTATGGACCTCTACGCGTTGGCGAAGGCGAGTACGGAAGAAGATTTAATGATGAGCTGTACGAGCTATACGCAGACATCAACATAGTCCAGCGAATTAAAGCGCAGCGGCTGCGCTGGCTAGGCCATTTTATGCGAATGAAAGATGATGCTCCGACCAAGAAAGTGTTTCTATCGGAACCCGCCTATGGAAGCAGAGGTATAGGGCGGCCCCCACTCCGTTGGAAGGACCAGGTGGAAAACGATTTAAACTCCCTTGGTGTGACCAATTGGCGCCGGTTGACGGAGCGAAGGAGCGACTGGCGCGCCTTGTTGGACGGCCATAACCGTTTAGACGGTTAAGCGCCAATTAAGTAAGTAAGATTTTCCCTTATTTTGTCTCCAGAGCCCTCAACTGAGTATGTAATGTTCGGTTACGCCCGAACTTATCCTTTCTTACTTGTTATATACATATTTTGTATCAATTGTTATGGTACCTGTGAAAAGGGTGCTATGAAACGTTTGAGTATCGTTCAGAAGGTCTTGTGAGATGCCTCCTGTAGCTGCCGCGTGTGCACTGGCTTGTTCCCGGAGCTTCAGCCTGGGGCGGGGTAGTTCAAACAGCTGCAGGACCAAGATATATTCTCCCTATTCTACAGTCCTAACAAGAAATATTTATACTTGTACACTAAACGTAAAGAAAACTATCACCTGAATCTTACTTCTACAAGCGTACTTACGTGTTCAACCCTTATCACTCTGCAGCACATATATAGGTTTCGGCTGCTCTAAACCCACCCTACCTTGGCCTTTAAGATGGTTATAAGGCCCCATTAGACCACCCCCCACTTCCTTCGATCAGACCAAACTAATTATTTTAGCAATCCATTATAAAAACTATATTTATTTACATTCAAGGCATAATTATGTGCTTATGGTACTTATGATTCTAAGAGAAGAAACTCAACTTTCAAATTTCACATATGCTTCTATCACTTAACTACTAACACATTTTTTTGATGGATCTTATACAAAAAGACAATAACTAACCTACCTCAACAGCTGGTATCGTATTTGGTCATTGCCCTATATTCTTAAAGTATGTAATTTTCATGTTCTAATTACATACCTACATACACATGCATTGGTTTTCGCAAAGAAACAGGAAAGGAGCAAACCAAGAACTAGGGAAGAGTGGGAGAACAGAGTCTACCACGTTTGGTTCTCAAATAAAAACAATGTTGGCAGAAAGTTTGAATGAATCAAAAAAAAATGAAATTCTTTGTATTATGAATGAATTCCAGTTCTTTCATGATCTTTGCATAGTTGTGTATGTATGTAGATCAACAAACTAAGCTCCTCCATATGTACGTATCATCGTATCACTTAGAAGAGAAGATCAGGATAGTAAACCAAACGTAAAAGAAGTTTAAGTACACTAATTCTGCGTGTACAACCGCACTTGTGTATATACACACGTATATAGGTACATATGGATGAAAAAAAATTGTTTTTATAATTAGCGAAAAACAATAATTCAATATCACTTACATTGGTGTCAATAAAGCAGTCCCAGGTAGCGAAGAGGCCTCCTTGCTGTGTGCGCTGAAATCTTAGGTTTATGTTTGTTTCATATATGCATATGTTATTTATTTTCCTATCCACCCTAATAAGTATTCATATTTTTAGTTATTGTAAGAAATGAAATGAAACAAATCGACAAGAATTTCAATTGAAAAGCAGAAGAATAGTAAGGGAGGGATCACTAAATGTGATGATCTCCTAAATCACGTGACGGCATGCATGTGTATAAATATGTAAAATGTAGGTGTGCATTGAAATCGAGACTTTAAGATAAAACTAAAAGGAGAAAACCAACTCTTGTTGAGGGAGACTAATAATTATTTTGGCCCTCAAAAATGCCAAAATGACGCTCTTATTTTAGTCATAATTTAACAAGTATTATTGTTCTAATTAGATTTTATTTTCATTGACCTAATTAAGTTAGGTTAACAATAAGTTAAAAGGGGTAACTCTTTACTAAATTACCCTTTGGTTTTCTTTAGATAAGAAAGCAAATTCCTATGTAATATTTAGCGCGATTTAAGATTTTTCTTTTTCTCCTCTTTAAATTAATGTATAATTTCCTTCGGAATATAAAATGTTAACACCTTTTATCGCAATTAGCTTAGTGTGTGCACATGTTTACACACACGTATATATAATGTTAAGTTATTTTTACTTTGGTGCATGTTTAATTTAACATAACATTTATTGGCACGGCAAAGTTAAAAATATTTTACTTTGGGAGCACTAAAATTCAATTAGGATAAAAAGCAATATATTTGGGAGAGAAAATATGTTTATTTATCTGTGTCACGAATTTGTGGCTTCCAGGTGTAGGATGATGATGCTGATTCGCAGAGGATCGGCCTCCTCCTGGTGGTTTCCGAGTCTTGATGGTGGTAGCAGCTAATTAAAATCTGGATGGTGGTTGCAGCCTCGTAGCCAGCAGAGATTTAACACGCGTTGCCGATTAAAATATTTGAAGCGCACACTTTTTATTTACTACTTTAAATAATATTTATATAACCGCGTCAATATATATTTATATCGTTTGGTTATACCATTAAACGTGGTTTTGAACTCATGATTATGTTGGCGTGTCTCTGCTGGTCTTACCTCCTTACACGTTCGTTCCCAAAAAAGAAAAGAAAGAAGTTTTTCCGGAAACTCAAGTGGGCAATTTTTGAAGGCTGGCAAATCAGCTGTTTCATGAATGTCATTGAAGGAAGTGTTCGGAATGACACAACTTTTAGTACAAATTGGGTTAATTACAAGGGGAAAATGATATATACCCTATCGTAAGTTGTGTGGTTTTTTTCGGAATAATCATTATGACGAATATGTTTTTTTTTTCTCAGGCACGTACGCCAGTACACACCCCCCCACCTAGAGTGTTGGTGCGTTGTTTTTGGCTTCCAAAATGTCTTTTCGATGGTATATTCCTCGTTTTCCACTCGAATCGTCTTCAAGGTCATACATGCAGTTTCCTTTTAGTGCCACCACCTTAGCTTTGATGAATTTTGGTGCAAGTTTTGCACAGAACTTCTTTGCTGCATCACTTTGTGCAAAATTTCGCCTATAAACCATGTCTCCTACATTAAAGTTTTTGGTGGAGCTACGCAGGTTATACCGTTTAGCTGAGTTTTCAAACGCCAGTCTAATTTTATCAACTAAAGACGTTCGGATCAGTTTAAGCCTGTCTGTTCTATCTGTTTGCTGGTCATCTAGTACCTGGAGTGTTCGCAAAAGAGGATAGTCCTCGCTATGGGATAGCATTTGTTGACCAAACAGTGCATAGTATGGTGAGCATCCTATTGACTGATGGTAAGCACTTCTTAACGCTTCACCTATGTCAAGGAGATGTTTGTCCCAGAGCGTCTGATCATCCTTCAAGTACGCTCGGATGCCTTGTAGTATCGACCGATTCACCCGCTCGCTAGCATTAGCTTGAGGGCTGTATAAAGCTGTATATACATGTTTTACTCCCCGTTCCTTAAGCAAGTTATTAAATTGCGAAGATTTAAACTGTTTTCCATTATCACTAAGGATTATTTCTGGGGTTCCGAAGATGCTGAAAACTTGCTCTCTCATGAAATTACAAATGCCGGACGTATTAAAATTTCTATCTGGTTTGAGTAATGGGAATTTAGTTAAATGATCAAGAACAATTAAAATGCCGATATTGCCTTGTCGGGATCGTGGATATGGGCCAAGTAAATCTATATACAATTTTTGGAATGGACGTTGAACAGCATACTGGGTGGACATTGGAGATCGCAGGATTACTTTAGGCGCTTTGCTTTGACGACAAATGTCGCACTTTTGTACGTAGTCTTTTACATTAGCGACCATGTTTGGCCAATAAAAATTCACGCGTAGACGCTCCAATGTCTTTGCTATGCCTGCGTGGCCTTTATTTGGCGGAGAGTGTGCGTCTTGGATAACTCTCTCGACTAAAGTTTTTGGTATCCACAATTTCCAGTTAAATGCTTCTCGAGACGGGTCTCCGTCAGGGTGTTCAGTTCGTTTATATAAATGACCATCTACTATTTGCAGATCAGGTAGTTGGCTTTCATTATTACGAACTTGACGTATTAACTTTGTGTACTCATCGGACGAAAACTCTGACGACATGAGATCTATAGACGGACGGACTTGTAACTCACTAATATCTTCGAAATTCTGCCGTGATAAACTATCGGGTACTACGTTTTGGGAACCTTTTCTATGCTCAATTGTAAATCGATATTTCTGGAGCTTAAGTGACCATCGGGCTAGTCGGCTAGAGAGATCTGACTGGCGCATCAACCATTGCAAGCTGGCGTGATCTGTGACGATGGTGAAATCTTGCCCTTCTACGTAGGCTCTAAACTTCTTCAAGCTAAGCATAGCTGCAAGACACTCTAGCTCTGTAACGCTATAGTTGCTCTGAGCCTTGTTTAGCTTTTGCGAGAAATAGGCAATTGGTACTTCGACTCCATCGTCATTTTTCTGCAATAAAACAGCACCAACACCAAACTTACAGGCATCGCATTGTATTATGAACGGTTTTTCATAGTTGGGACTCGTCAAGACTGGGGCACTACATAGTTTTTGCTTAAGGCTTTCAAACGCTGATTGTGCCACATCGTTCCAGCTGAAGTGTTTACTTTTCTTTAACAAGTTGGTCAGTGGAGTGGTAACAGTGGCAAAATTATCGACAAATCGTCTATACCACCCTGCCATACCTAGGAAGCGTCTTAGCTGTTTTATGTTAGATGGGACTGGATAGTTTGTTACAGCAGAAATTTTATCGGGATCCGTTCTAAGAGTGCCATCACCAACAATGTAACCAAGATAACGTACTTCCTTGATACAAAATTTGCTTTTTTCGACATTGATTGTTAAACCGGCTTTCCTTAGGCAGTGAGCAACATCGGACAAAACGGACATATGTGTGTCGAAATCTTCCGACACTATCAAAAGGTCATCTAGGTAGACAAATACTTGGTTCTTTAACTGGGGAGGAATAACACGATCCATCAAGCGACAGAGAGCTTGTGGGGCGTTGCACAGGCCGAAGGGCATCACGCGGTATCGGTAAAGCGGACGATTTGGGACTGTAAAACAGGTGTAATCTCTGGAGTTTTCTGCTAAGGGAATTTGCCAAAAGGCGCGTCGCAGATCAAGGGAACTAATGAATTTAGCCTTTGGTATTCTACTTAATATACCTTCTATATGTGGGAGGGGATAAGCGTCCTTTATTGTGACACTATTTACTTTTCTGGAGTCTAAACACAGACGGACTTTATTCGGCTTTTTCACTAGAACAATCGGACTGGACCATGGACTATTTGGAGACTCCTCGATTACACCTAACATAAGCATCTCATCAATTTCTGCATGGACAAGCTTTTCCCACTGCAGGAGAGATTGGAAAATACCTTTGCTTAATCGGACGGACGTTCGGTTGAAGCTCAATAACATACTCCATTAACGAGGTTTTTCCCAAGCCTTCTTTCTCGAAGTTTGGGAAACGGCTTTTAACTTTTTCAAGACGACGTTTTTTGCTCAAAACTTAAGGGAAGAAGGTTTTCTTCTTCTTTCCATGGGGAAGGTGATATCTCGGCAACTATGTGGGGTGCGATTTGGAACTTGGCCCAAAAGTCAACTCCTAGTATAAACTTTTTGAGACAAGCTAGGTATTATAAAAAATTTTATTTTCTCACTTCTACCTTCAAATTTGACGTCAAGTTCTACTGTGCCATAAACAACTTGCATTTTGCCATCGGCTGTACAAACTGCTGTTGTATGTTTGCGCAGTTTAGTTTTCGTACTAATCTCTTCAGCTAAATTCGAACCTAAACAAGAGACCTGTGCTCCACTATCGAGTAGGGCTAAATATTCTATTCCAAAGATATGTATTTTCGCGTAAGGCCTCACATCAAAGTTTTTATGTTCAATAGAACAGATAGTGCTATTAAGCTGTTTTCGATTCTCCTTAACTTTTTTCCAAAACTCTACTGCACGTGCTGACGATCGAACTAAACGGCAGTTTGTTTTCGCATAATCAGTGTTGAATATTTTGCTTCTAATTTCATTATAATTTTGCATGCGAACTTTATATGGTATAATCGTATGAACGAAAGGGGTTAGTTTATTATCATCGCTAATATTATTATTATTTTTCCTCTCAAGTACTTTTAGATAATCCTCGCTTTGCGACTGATGTGCAAATGTAGATTTATTATTTACCGATTTGTTCTTCTGATCGTGGCGAGGGGTCTGTTTCAAACCCTCGCCCGCTTTCACGTTTCCCGGGTTACAGTTTTTACATGTAGGTCTGTATACATTACTGGCACCGCAACCGTAACAAAATACACTTCTTTCCTCCAGACAGTCGAAATACCGATGTCCTTCATTTTTGCAGTTCCAGCAAATAGATTTTGGTTTATTTAGATTTGTTGAAATTCCATCAATCTCGTATTCTATGTTTCCTGCTGTATCTTCTTCAGGGATCAACTCATTCACAAAACGTCGCTGTGGTGGTCGTTGATTGGTGGCAGATACTGTGGTGCTACAACTTCGCAAGTTCATTCAGAAGGCTTTCACCTTTAAGGACAAAGTCTTCGCAATTCAGCCATTGAACCGATAGGCAAGTATAAGAGTTGTTGGCGCACGCGGGGTCTCAGATTATGTTGCAATATTTCCACCAGCTCAGGTTCAGGCAAGGGAGTTTGTAAAGATTCTGCAATTTTCAGAACAGCATTTCGATAGTCATCGAATGTTTCGTTTGGCCCTTGCTTCCTACTGCGAATTGATTCCTTTATTTCAAAATCACTTTTGTGTTGTTGAAAGTTG